>NW_022742319.1:783672-789762 GCF_011630105.1 Anneissia japonica | reverse complement strand
TATATATAATATGGCTAGGCCCTAATTGTTCTCAAATAGAAACATGTTATAACATACATGGGGCCTAATGTAGTACGGCAAGCCTGACTTGAAAAAAGTGTTACGATCTCGTCTTCATTTTCTCAATAAATTTTGAGGCAAATCTACTACCACCAGCCTCTTTTATTTTATTTATACAATCTGGAGGAATGATTTAAAGGATAGAGGAATGAATAGTTAAATGGATGAATGAATGACCAAACCAAAAGGATGTACCATGGGATATTTCCTGAGCAAAAATTCGATTGCCTGCCTTCAATCGTTGTCTGTCTGTCTATCTGTCGGTGTGTCTATCTGCCTATCTATCTATTTATCTATCTGTCTGTCGGTCTGTCTGTCGGTCTGTCTGTCTGTCTGTTTATCTATTTACTTAGTTATGATTAGTTATTACTATTTTTATACTATATGTCACAGGTGGGAAAAAGTGTTACGATCTCGTCTTCATTTTCTCAATAATTATATTAAGAATGTGTGATACAATTAATTAAAGTCAGGCAATGCGTAGTAGGCCCCAATTATTATGGCGTCATCTTGTATATTTTTTTTTATTAAACTACTATAACAACTATTATGCATGATTATTATTGTCATAATGATAGCCTGTGCATAATTTTTTTCTGATAGTTTTCCAGATTTAATATGAAGCCTTAGTGTCTATATACCGTTAATAATAAAGTACTATCCTAATTTTCTTCGAATCTCGATTTGCCATCTACATTTAAATAGAAAACGACATAGTCAAAGAATTACCATTAATTTTGAACTAAATTCATAGAAAATCCAATAATTTCCTTACAACTTATACTCCATAATTGATAGTACGCACGAACATTATATTAAGAATGTGTGTATAGAATTAATTAAAGTAGCGCAATGAGTCTTAACAAATCAGGAAAGTTGTTTGTATTTTTAGCAGTTATGCACAAAGTAGGCCCCAATTATTATGGCGTCATTTTCTAAAAATATGTAAATTTGAACTGAAAATTTCCGTTTCGAAATTATTATTCTGTGAAGCTTATTATATTCATTTAATTATGTTATCAAATTCATTATAATATCTCAATGTTAAAATATGCAACATTGCCGTAGTATTAGTAATACAATTAATCAGGTACATATTAAATAAAAACAGGCTTTGTAAAATAACACTCGTTGTGTATGTAATATGACAAATGAAATCAACAGAGAATAAAATCATGTCAACAAGTGAAAGCCTAACAAGAAGCAACGCTTGTTTTATTTAGGCTCCTCGGTGTGTGCTTCTCACATATTGGGCAACGCAGAAGAAGCAGCGTTCAATTTTAGGTTCTTCCCGTGATCAGGGAGTTCAAACCACTCGTTAATTCAGTCTAGATACATCAGCTTCTGTTGTTGACGGGATGTAAAGTAGTTTACTGTTTCAGTCCTAGGTGCACGTATAATAAAGCTTAAATTTGAGAAAAATATATAAAATTGTATAATATAGTTATCTCAGCTTACATATGTACATGTGTTTGTAAGTCATATAGGCTTATATGATTATATATATATATAATTTCGAACATTGTGGCCACTATGATATCAACATCAGGTCAACGAATTTCTAGATATGTTTTTACAAAATGGTAGTGTTAACAATAGACATAAATTTTTTATTAAGTATAATACTTTCAAAAACCTAAATCACCCACAGTCTATATGGTGTGAAAATCTGCAAAACTGCCCCTGTTGTATAATAAGTAACGCTACACCCCCCCGGGGCCTGGAAATTAATACCCTATAATTTCTACTCCAATACGCCACTGATAATATATATATATATAATGCATACATTAAATAGATAATAATACAATGCTCAAATATATAGGAACATGTTAAAATCGTCTCAAACATAGTTCATAATCTTTTTGATCACGTCACGAAAGTTCCTTATTATAGTTGTATGAGAAAAAGAGTTCTTTAATAGGAATCGAATCCAAGGCCCGTACGATATCATTACATATCTCAGACCACTAGTCTCTCACCCTTCATACAACTTGCGAGCTCACACGTAATAGGAGAAAATTTTAAAGCTACTTTAAAATACTTATTTTCTATTTGACTTAATATCTATGTATATAATTATTAACAGTGTTAACGGCTATCTTGAGATATATATGTACAGTATGTATATATATATATATATGTATATATAATATGGCTAGGCCCTAATTGTTCTCAAATAGAAACATGTTATAACATACATGGGGCCTAATGTGGTACGGCAAGCCTGACTTGAAAAAAGTGTTACGATCTCCTCTTCATTTTCTCAATAATTATATTAAGAATGTGTGATACAATTAATTAAAGTCAGGCAATGCGTAGTAGGCCCCAATTATTATGGCGTCATCTGGTATATTTTTTTTTTTATTAAACTACTATAATAACTACTATGCACGATTATTATTGTCATAATGATAGCCTGTGCATAATTTTTTTCTGATAATTTTCCAGATTTAATTTGAAGCCTTAGTCTATATACCGTTAATAATAAAGTACAGTAGTCCTAATTTTCTTCGAATGTCGATTTGCCATCTACATTTAAATAGAAAACGACATAGTCAAAGAACCATTAATTTTGGACGAAATTCATAGAAAATTCAATAATTTCCTAACAACTTATACTCCATAATTGATAGTACGCACGAACATTATATTAAGAATGTGTGTATAGAATTAAAGTAGCGCAATGAGTCTTAACCAATCAGGAACGTTGTTTGTATTTTTAGCAGTTATGCACAAAGTGGCCCCAATTAATATGGCGTCATTTTCTAAAAATATGTAAATTTGAACTGAAAATTTCCGTTTCGAAATTATTATTCTGTGAAGCTTATTATACTCATTTAATTATGTTATAAAATTCATTATAATATCTCAATGTTAAAATATGCAACCTAGCCGTAGTATTAGTAATACAATTAATCAGGTACATATTAAATAAAAACAGGCTTTGTAAAATAACACTCGTTGTGTATGTAATATGACAAATGAAATCAACAGAGAATAAAATCATGTCAACATGTGAAAAAGCCTAACAAGAAGCAACGCTTGTTTTATTTAGGCTCCTCGGTGTGTGCGGCTCAAAATATTGGGCAACGCAGAAGAAGCAGCGTTCAATTTCAGGTTCTTCCCGTGATCAGGGAGTTCAAACCACTCGTTAATTCAGTCTAGATACATCAGCTTTTGTTGTTGACGGGATGTAAAGTAGTTTACTGTTTCAGTCCTAGGTGCACGTATAATAAAGCTTAAATATGAGAAAACTATATAAAATCGTATAATATAGTTATCTCAGCTTACATATATACATGTGTTTGTAAGTCATATAGGCTTATATGATTATATATATATAATTTCGAACATTGTGGCCACTATGATATCAACATCAGGTCAACGAATTTCTAGATATGTTTTTACAAAATGGTAGTGTTAACAATAGACATAAACTTTTTATTAAGTATAATACTTTCAAAAACCTAAATCACCCACAGTCTATATGGTGTGAAAATCTGCAAAACTGCCCCTGTTGTATAATAAGTAACGCTACACCCCCCCGGGGCCTGGAAATTAATACCCTATAATTTCTACTCCAATACGCCACTGATAATATATATATATATAATGCATACATTAAATAGATAATAATACAATGCTCAAATATATAGGAACATGTTAAAATCGTCTCAAACATAGTTCATAATCTTTTTGATCACGTCACGAAAGTTCCTTATTATAGTTGTATGAGAAAAAGAGTTCTTTAATAGGAATCGAATCCGCTATCTCTAGCTATCTCGGTGAGCTCATACGATATCATTACATATCTCAGACCACTAATCTCTCACCCTTCATACAACTTGCGAGCTCACACGTCATAGAGGAGAAAATTTGTAATACTTATTTTCTATTTGACTTTAATATATATGTATATAACATTAACAGTGTTTTATTACTATTTTTATACTATATGTCACAGGTGGGAAAAAGTGTTACGATCTCGTCTTCATTTTCTCAATAAATTTTGAGGCAAATCTACTACCACCAGCCTCTTTTATTTTATTTATACAATCTGGAGGAATGATTTAAAGGATAGAGGAATGAATAGTTAAATAGATGAATGAATGACCAAGCCAAAAGGATGTACCATGGGATATTTCCTGAGCAAAAATTCGATTGCCTGCCTTCAATCGTTGTCTGTCTGTCTATCTGTCGGTGTGTCTATCTGCCTATCTATCTATTTATCTATCTGTCTGTCGGTCTGTCTGTCGGTCTGTCTGTCTGTCTGTTTATCTATTTACTTAGTTATGATTAGTTATTACTATTTTTATACTATATGTCACAGGTGGGAAAAAGTGTTACGATCTCGTCTTCATTTTCTCAATAAATTTTGAGGCAAATCTACTACCACCAGCCTCTTTTATTTTATTTATACAATCTGGAGGAATGATTTAAAGGATAGAGGAATGAATAGTTAAATAGATGAATGAATGACCAAGCCAAAAGAATGTACCATGGGATATTTCCTGAGCAAAAATTCGATTGCCTGCCTTCAATCGTTGTCTGTCTGTCTATCTGTCGGTGTGCCTATCTGCCTATCTATCTATTTATCTATCTGTCTGTCGGTCGGGCTGTCTGTCTGTCTATCTATTTACTTAGTTATGATTAGTTATTACCATTTTTATACTACATGTCACAGGTGGGAAAAAGTGTTACGATCTCCTCTTCATTTTCTCAATAATTATATTAAGAATGTGTGATACAATTAATTAAAGTCAGGCAATGCGTAGTAGGCCCCAATTATTATGGCGTCATCTGGTATATATTTTTTTTATTAAACTACTATAATAACTACTATGCACGATTATTATTGTCATAATGATAGCCTGTGCATAATTTTTTTCTGATAATTTTCCAGATTTAATTTGAAGCCTTAGTCTATATACCGTTAATAATAAAGTACAGTAGTCCTAATTTTCTTCGAATCTTGATTTGCCATCTACATTTAAATAGAAAACGACATAATCAAAGAACCATTAATTTTGGACGAAATTCATAGAAAATTCAATAATTTCCTAACAACTTATACTCCATAATTGATAGTACGCACGAACATTATATTAAGAATGTGTGTATAGAATTAAAGTAGCGCAATGAGTCTTAACCAATCAGGAACGTTGTTTGTATTTTTAGCAGTTATGCACAAAGTGGCCCCAATTATTATGGCGTCATTTTCTAAAAATATGTAAATTTGAACTGAAAATTTCCGTTTCGAAATTATTATTCTGTGAAGCTTATTATATTCATTTAATTATGTTATCAAATTCATTATAATATCTCAATGTTAAAATATGCAACATAGCCGTAGTATTAGTAATAAAATTAATCAGGTACATATTAAATAAAAACAGGCTTTGTAAAATAACACTCGTTGTGTATGTAATATGACAAATGAAATCAACAGAGAATAAAATCATGTCAACATGTGAAAGAGCCTAACAAGAAGCAACGCTTGTTTTATTTAGGCTCCTCGGTGTGTGCGGCTCACATATTGGGCAACGCAGAAGAAGCAGCGTTCAATTTTAGGTTCTTCCCGTGATCAGGGAGTTCAAACCACTCGTTAATTCAGTCTAGATACATCAGCTTCTGTTGTTGACGGGATGTAAAGTAGTTTACTGTTTCAGTCCTAGGTGCACGTATAATAAAGCTTAAATTTGAGAAAAATATATAAAATTGTGTAATATAGTTATCTCAGCTTACATATATACATATTTTTGTAAGGCATATAGGCTTATATGATTATATATATAATTTTGAACATTGTGGCCACTATGATATCAACATCAGGTCAACGAATTCCTAGATATGTTTTTACAAAATGGTAGTGTTAACAATAGGCATAAACCTGTTATTAAGTATAATACTTTCAAAAACCTAAATCACCCAACTCCCTCAACTCTTTTGTGCATGCGTAGTTGAATACGGTAGTTCTAGCTTAAACGGCAAATAACATAGATAATGTGTTTATATACATACATATAT
>NW_022742319.1:776215-782861 GCF_011630105.1 Anneissia japonica | reverse complement strand
TATACGACAGTATTTCTAGCCGTATTGCCAGATTTATCTGGCCGAACGCCCTCATGAGGCGTAGCATTGTGTAATACAATGTTCCCGACGGTTATTTGGACCTGTTCAGCCATGAAGCCTTCGTGGGCAAGTGGTTATGACGCGCGGCGTGTCAGTGAGAGGTCGCAGGTTCGAATCCCGTCGCAGGCATTTTATTACACAATTCCTTTATATTTATGTATGTATGTTGGGGGAGGGTGGTGTAAATATAACCAAGATACGAAAATGTAGCGATTGCATACGTTAACATTATAGAGACGTAAAATTTATTCAAGACGAATATTTCTGACACGCATGTGTCCTTCAGCGTTTACATGTATGAATGACAAATACAGAACAGATCAAAATAAAATCTGCAAGGAATTAACCAAAATAAATCGTAAGACAATAGGCACATGAAGCTTCAGGTTTCAATTTCTAACTGACAGACGTTGTGCTGAACTTCAGTGGATTATGAAACTGAACACATTTAAAATTGGTATTAACAAAGTCCTAGGCTTCATAAGCGGTTATTATTTTACTTAGGTCTAATTAGGTATATGTGGTCCTATGAGCATGATGATGATGATAATATTTATAATAATAACAATAAAATAATAATTATAACATTAAAAGTAATACTATAATAACAATTATATTAATACTAATTATGATCATTTATATATACTCTTTGCCACTATTATGACTTCAGTGTACACTCAGATGCTTAAACTTCCAACATTTTGTTTATTTTGTTCTGTTGTTTGTCATAGGTCATTTTTAAGTGTTACCGACAGTTTATTAGTTAATCACTTCTCAATTACTAATTGCGTGCCTAATAGGTCAAAATATATAGGCCAATCCCGGAATATCACAATATAAATGAGAACATTATTTTGGGGTCACAATATTGAACTGAAGTGTAAAATTTGTTATATCATATAACAATGTTTTCATATAACATAGTGTAGTTTTAATAGATTTATATAAGTAATATAGTCACAATAACAAAAGATGTGTGTAGCACACTATTATGATATAGGAATTATAAGTATTTTTAAAAACAAGTTATGATATATGTATCAGAATGTAATAAAATAAATAGAATAAAGAAAGGAGTCTAGGCTATTATCGTAAATAGATATGTGGTAATTAGAAGTATTAACCAAAATACAATCAAACTGGAAATAACAAAATATGAGGTATACATGTAGCTAAAGATAATGTAAAATATTCAAAGTAGAAATCGGTATAAAACTATGCAAAAGGAATTTTATTTCATTATATGTTCCACTTGATAGTATATTATAATAATATCTATGAGACGGTTTGAGATTAGAATGAGGTGAGTGCACGGGTGGCTAACGGTGTAATCATTGCCAATAATGCCGAGATCTCTTTTAAAGGCCAAAAAGATGGGTTTTGTATTTGAGAATATATTTTAGTTCAGTGAGTTTTCTGTCTGAATAAAATTACCAGATTCAGATTCAGGTTCAGATTTATCCTTATTCGTCATAAATCAAGTACAGGAAATTATTTCCTGGGTAATATACACATATCACAAACAATATTCAATATTCATAAGTACATATACACAAAAGGTAACACTCGTTAACAGACAGACTTTACCTAACAAATTCCTCATTATATAACCTAATAGCACTAGGTAGAAATGAATTTATGTGTTTGTCTGTCTGTCTTTACTCTAATTTGAATTATTCTTCCTGATCTACTGAATGTTATACGGCACCACTGTTTAGAGGTTGTGTTGCGTCATTAATTATGCCTCTGAGTTTATTTATCATGGCAACCTTACATAAGGTAGTACCTTTACCAATACGATGTCTTACTGGCAACTCGTGTAATCCTGGTAAGTTTTCCAAGATTTCTTGGTCAGTCCGGTCATCAGACGAATTATTACAAAAAGTAAGCACTGATTGTATAAAAGAGATATAATGAGTCATTACCAACGTTAAAATAATTATTAGTTTCTTTAGGAAGAACAGGCGTTGATTAGCTTTAGCATACAGTTTACTCGAGTTTGAATTCCAACTCAGATCCTCATCTTTTCAGATACCAAAAAACCTATCTGTACCAGCGATTATAGCAAATTTTATGTTATTAATCTTAGGGTCAAGGGAATTGAAATGCTCAGAAACAGGGAGTCCAGTGAGATTTTTGTGGATGAATTGATGAGTCACAAAAATGTAGCAAAATACAACCAACAAATATACTAATTGTAGTACGGAGTTTAGTGCTGGTCTCGAATATATAATGAACAATGGGGCAAAACATCTCATTGATCTACATCAGCATAGACATTATACAGCTATATCTAGGCCAAAATATACGCACAAAAATATCGATAACAAAAAAATAAATAAATTTATCATATCGATTGAGAAATGACTTATCGTGTTTATTCGAATGAGAGGTTGAGAAAGGTTTTTTTTTAGAGGGCGTTATTCGAGGGAGGCGTTTATTTTTGGGTGCAAAATGGATACGTATAGGCTATACTTAAATAAACGCCCTTTAATTTCACTGTAAATTTGGAACTACAACACGTACCGTCAAAAGGTGATTGCGTAATCATAAAGGATTTTTGATCCCAACCACGTTTACTGGAGTAGATCATTAATAGAATGTGTTTAGAATGATGTTGCTTCCATTATATTTATTTACAGTCATCATTTAGGCGAACGTTTCTGAGAGAAAAAATAAACGTCTAGGGGCGTTTATTCGAGGGAGGCGCCGTTATTCCAAATGAGGTTCTAGAGAGGGCGTTTATTCGAGGGGGCATTTATTCAAAGCGCGGCTTTTATTCGAATAAATACTGTATATCTTGTACCTCGAAATACGGTGAGTATATAGAAGTTGATGTAGACAATAGAACCATAATTTGTAGTGTAAATAATAGACCTATGGCTTACATACTTTTTAAAATCCAAATGAGCGACCGACATAAATACAACAGTGAAAAAAAATCAAATTTTACCTCGTGGGCAACAATAATATTGACATAAATACATATAATTTCGTAAAAGCTGTTCAAGATCATGTTGTTTTTTATGCTTATGGAATCATTAATACCGTTAATAGATAAAACTTCATGTAGTTTAAAATCATATTTAAAGAGGATGGAAAGGTGACCATTCAAGCGTATCCTAGAAAAAGGCTTATATTCAGGGACCCTTTTAATGAATGAAATAATTATTAGGAGACTTAGGAAGTGAAGATGTTTACAGTCTTGGAGAAAAAAAGCATTGTGCTTTCTCGAGACTTAAACCCAGGACCCCGGAGCGCAAGCATATTATTCACCAAGCTACATCGCCACTACATGTATAACAGAAAAAACTGAAACAATAATAGAAAATATCGAATCCACGTTACAAAATTACAAGATATTTTCTTATGCCATTTATACAGAGTGCCTTTGTCTTTCTGGACCCCCTGCTACAAAATCTGGACCCGCCCATGGTACTCACAGCATGGACTTATTATTAGGTCCATACTCACAGGCTCGCAAAAGGCCGCCAAATGCAAACCTTTTTGCAAGTTTACATAATTTAATATAGCATAAAGTCATATATAATAACGGTGTTCACACTTACATTTACCAGGATCAGGACAAAACAAAATAAGGATTATTTTCCTTATAGAACTAAAATTTGATTTTCTTTGAAATGAACGTACTTTTTCTACTGTCTTTATTCAATTGTAATTTTTGAGTTACTAACGTTATGTTCCTTCTAATAGATATGACACATGGCTCTTGCTGTCTCAAAGCTATCGACCACGAAGGCGCCCATCAGCACAAGAAACTTCAGTGTTATAATCTAAGGACATTTATGGAGACAACTTTGGGTCTTTGCGCCATGAAATGTTTTGTAAAAAAAACATGCAAGTCTATCAACTTCGACTCAATGACTGGCATATGCGAATTAAATTCTGCTACGTTTGAAAAAAAAAGTCCATGGTTCTTGATGCCGAGTGAAAACTTTACTTACTACCCGAGACACAGCGAGGTAAACAAATTTGCACCAATATACATCGTCATAACCTCACCCGACATAAAATACACACGAATATGTGTACATACACTATATAAGGATAACTAACCCTTTCCAGTCCATGATATTTTTAATTGCTCATAATTATATGTATTTTATAAAGTTTTATAAGACTAAAAATGATGTGATGAAGATAACACATTTCAAAGTTTAATTTAATGCCAGTAACTTTATTCAATTAATTATGTAGCTAATTAGTCTTTGGTCGCTGACGTCCCTGAAGTCCCTTCAGGCTATGTCGATTCCCCAAAACAATTTTTGCCACCATTTTATTGACTTTCTATCGACCCCGTACAAAACCCCCAACATATCTGCTTTGTCCATTGCACCTATATACTAATTATAGTCTACTGCTACTCTTGGACATCTATTTTAGAGTCATCTTTTAGCGTCCTTTTGAACACTTTGTTTCGGAACCATAGTAATTTGAAATAAATTAATATGGATTTTTGTCTAACCATTTAAAGACACTAATGCCACCCTGCCTTTTTGTGTAATCATATTCCCCACTATTTTCCAAGCCATCGGAAAGAACTGGAAGGTACTTGCGGTTTGACCTGATGGTTACACATGTAAGAGAACCATCGTCTTTCATGTTTTCCAATAATGGCACTATAGATAATTGTCAAAGTAGACAATGTAAGTTTTGCCCGCAAGAGGTCTTGTTAAGTCATGGATAATCTTTTCTCCCAGACCATAACCTTTAGGGAAATCAGTTTCCTGTACCACATCACTACCTTTTCCTTGGCACACAATAAATTGCCCAGTGTATCCCGAATTATCTGCCCAATACCCTAATTTTTACCCCATTTTGATGAGCTTCATTGGATTATATTGTTTGAGTGTTTGAGAGATGATCGTCCCTTAAACAGGATTGTACTCTCATCAATGCTTTGCCTTCTATCTGATTGATATAAAAGAGCAAAATCCTTATTTAGAGCACTGACCAATGGCCGTAATTTATAGATTTTGTCAGGCGTATTCATGTTATCATTGACATGTAGAATTGAGAGAATATCTCCAAATCGGTTGCGAGACAAGCAGCTTGACACAAAGTTTACATTCAAGTCAGCATCACAGCACTAGTAATCTCTCCATGACGAAAGGTGGTGATAACCCATATATTATTATATAGGCCTATGTTGAAACTTGCGGTACACCACGCAAGTAGTTCTGAAAAGAACTGTTGTAGTTGAGAAAGTCTCGACGTTTCGATTGAGTTGCTTAGATCGTCTTCAGAAGAATGATATCTGCAGAAACTCCAAAAACAGGGAAATAATTATATGCTATAAATTTATTCCAATAAACCCTAAAAGTTGGTTTTCCTTTAATAGTTGGGAATGATGACCCTTCTGGTTTGCATAGAGGTTTATTTGGTAGATAATGTTGTTTCATATGTCTTCGTCTAAAAAAAAAAAAAAAAAAAAAAAAAAAAAAAAACAACAGTAGGTGAAATACAGACTGCAAACTCCTTTATTGCAGACACCTGCAAACTCATTTATTGAAGACACCTGCATCCTCTGAAAAAAAAAATTGGATCTCTTGTCTCATATCACTTTCTTTTTTTTCCGTTGTTGTTGTTTTCTAATTATCCCAGCATTTTTTCGAAGAACACTCAAGGGCTGATCATCAATGTCACTAGAATCACCGTCACTAGCATCAAAATCACTAGCATCAACATCACTAGCATCTGAAAGGCTCCTTCCTAATCTGCTAAGTGGAATCATCATCACCATCATCATTGCTTTCAGTTAGATGAAAGCATAGATGGGGACTCTGTTCCAGCAAAATATTCTTCATCTTCCATATCGAAATGAACTGGTGTTGTATCGTGTATTGGTTCATTTTGTAACTCCGGAATTCCTGATAAAATGGTATTAAAAATGCTTTCTGCTTATACATTCTGCGAACAATCAATAAAAATGAAATTCAATACATAACATTAGTAATATTCCAGACACCTACCATATGTCTACACAATGAAGAGAGAATAACCGCCCCTCCTAACGTGAAAATTTCCTAAAGCGCCTAATTTGAATAAGCGCCCCTCATAAGATAGAAAATCTTTTAGCAAGTCAATAATCCAATCAATCCTGGGGCTGTGGTTGTTAGCATGATTTGAGCTGTAGAGTGGAAACACATTCTTCTTCAGTCAATATCAAAATGAGGATATTTCTCTTGGACAGATGAGAGCTCCGATCCCTGGACAGATGAGAGCTCCCTGGAGAGACAGTATATTTCCAACTTTAATCTTTTTACATATTTGTCTATGTCTAGTCCTACTCCTCTTTTTCTTTTTTCGACCTTTCGTAATGTCCTTATATAAACTTTTTTCATTCAAAAAGTGCTTCTTGAATTTTTAATTATTAAAATAATTTCCCATAAGAACCCCTCAATTTTCATCTATTGCCATAAGCGTCCCCTCAATTTCCACTCTGTTTTCACAAGCGCCCCGTTTGAATAAGCGCCCGTTTGATTAAGCGCCCCTTCAGAAAGTGCAAAAAATATTTTAAGCGCCCGGGCGCTTATTCGCGCGAGTACGGTTATTACTTTGTGTC
>NW_022742319.1:763255-771050 GCF_011630105.1 Anneissia japonica | reverse complement strand
GTGAAAAAAAATCAAATTTTACCTCGTGGGCAACAATAATATTGACATAAATACATATAATTTCGTAAAAGCTGTTCAAGATCATGTTGTTTTTTATGCTTATGGAATCATTAATACCATTAATAGATAAAACTTCATGTAGTTTAAAATCATATTTAAAGAGGATGGAAAAGTGACCATTCAAGCGTATCCTAGAAAAAGGCTTATATTCAGGGACCCTTTTAATGAATGAAATAATTATTAGGGAGACTTAGGAAGTGAAGATGTTTACAGTCTTGGAGAAAAAAGCATTGTGCTTTCTCGGGACTTCAACCCAGGACCCCGGAGCGCAAGCATATTATTCACCAAGCTACATCGCCACTACATGTATAACAGAAAAAACTGAAACAATAATAGAAAATATCGAATCCACGTTACAAAATTACAAGATATTTTCTTATTTGATCATTGCCCAATAATTTGTATTGATAAGTCACAAAAATGCAGCAAAATATAACCAACAAATATACGTAATAATACGAAATTACTCATCTCAGCAAAATGAATTGTGTGTGTTGGAAAATCAGTATCTTACAACTTGGCTTTACAAAAAACTCTATGAGTCAGATAGCAAGTATAGATTTCTAAAATGCACACAAAAAAATCTCCTCTAAAGCAAATTTATTTGGTGGTTAATTAGAGAGTTAAAAATCGTCCTGAATACTATAGATTGACTATTTTACATTAATTATTAATGCAATTATTATTACACTTTTAATTAGTAATATAAAACACCAAAAATTGGTGGAGTGATAAGGTGTCATATTCATGTCAGCAAGAGAACAAACACATGTAGTACTATTATTATGTAGCCACATTCTACATCGACCTAAATATTCTTAACCTAGAAAATATACTGAATCAGAAAAAATAATCAGCCACATGCGTGACCTATCTATAAATATTGAGAACCTTTTTGTTGAGCCCCAGAGATTATGCTAGAAACGTTAAAAGGCATGATCAATGTGTTTTCATTGTAATAAAAAGATTTGTAGATATTATATCGACTGAAAAACAAAACCGCTTCAAGACAAAATTGACGTGTATGCAAAACAGATATACAATAATCTGCAATTGCTAAGTGATTGTTGTCAGTGCTTTGCACTTTACTTCAACAATACTGTATAGGCCTATTAGTAATGATGTCTGGAGAACATTTTAACATTATCACCACCCGAAACTAAAACATCCTTAATGGACATTAAACCGCTAAGCGTGGACCCATTGATTTTATATATAAAACCAATATTTAAATAGGATTGATAATATTTTATATTTATAATGTAGAATAAATTACTATACTTTATCAGGAGAGTATATGACCTGTTTTATAATATTTAGATAATGCACATTCATTTTGTTTCCATTTTAAAAAGGACTGGCCTTAATTGTTCAATTAATAAATTGATAATCATATACTAATTTGAGTAAAAACCAACATTTTGAGACGATTTACCGTCCAGACGCGTGCACAGATGTGGAACAAATATATTCTAGCACCATTAGGTGTCTTACCATTATTGGCATATGAAATAGTTTCTATTTATGTCTATTAAAATTTCGTAAAATAATAATTTGACACTAACACGAATTTACAAAAAAAGATGGACGAGGACTGTCACGCAACAAAACCCTACACGTGTAAAAAATCATTATTTAAAATACGTTAGTACAGTGCAGTAGAAGAAGCAGAGTAATATTGTAGAAAGGTACCACTTAAAAAAGCGTATGTTCAATAGATATAACGAAATAATAAAATATTATAAAGTTACCATATCAATCCCTAAAATAAGTTTACAAGTGACGAAAAAGTAATGTCTACATCTATTACAACATTTTAGCACGTATGTCTATTGTTTAAGCCAGATTTAACGATACTCTTTATCACTATCTTATCTGCTTTTATGAATATCACAGGTGTCAATATTTATAAACAAAATTATTAGCTCACAGTTGTTCATTATTTAAAAGGTAATTTTGTCTTACATTTCTAAATGTCTATCCAAATAATTATTTTAATTAAAGACGTATCAGTATTCAATGTAATTATGCTCTAGAGTATAAATACATGTAGTATTTGGCCAACTATGGGCTCACATGCTGGTTATTTAAAAATTGATACTCATGGAGTGGATGCTTTTTTAAGCGTGTAAAAACAATTATGCAGACGTTGGTAAATATCCAGCCGCTTATTTCTTATTTCTTTTGGTTGTAGGGGGGTTTTATTTATGAAAATATTTTTCAGGCTAATCTAATACTAGTCTCTCAAAGAATGGGAGGCCTTGCGTCCTTGAAACTTATGCCATTTATACAGAGTGCCTTTGTCTTTCTGGACCCCCTGCTACAAAATCTGGACCCGCCCATGGTACTCACAGCATGGACTTATTATTAGGTCCATACTCACAGGCTCGCAAAAGGCCGCCGAATGCAAACCTTTTTGCAAGTTTACATAATTTAATATAGCATAAAGTCATATATAATAACGGTGTTAACACTTACATTTACCAGGATCAGGACAAAACAAAATAAGGATTATTTTCCTTATAGAACTAAAATTTGATTTTCTTTGAAATGAACGTACTTTTTCTAATGTCTTTATCCAATTGTAATTTTTGAGTTACTAACGTTATGTTCCTTCTAATAGATATGACACATGGCTCTTGCTGTCTCAAAGCTATCGACCACGAAGGCGCCCATCAGCACAAGAAACTTCAGTGTTATAATCTAAGGACATTTATGGAGACAACTTTGGGTCTTTGCGCCATGAAATGTTTTGTAAAAAAAACATGCAAGTCTATCAACTTCGACTCAATGACTGGCATATGCGAATTAAATTCTGCATAACACTGTCTATTATACATCTGTCTCTTATACACATCTAGATGATTGTCAAAGTAGACAATGTAAGTTTTGCCCGCAAGAGGTCTTGTTAAGTCATGGATAATCTTTTCTCCCAGACCATAACCTTTAGGGAAATCAGTTTCCTGTACCACATCACTACCTTTTCCTTGGCCCACAATAAATTGCCCAATGTATCCTGAATTATCTGCCCAACACCCTAATTTGTACCCCCTTTTGATGAGCTTCATTGGATTATATTGTTTGAGTGTTTGAGAGATGATCGTCCCTTAAACAGGATTGTACTCTCATCAATGCTTTGCCTTCTATCTGATTGATATAAAAGAGCAAAATCCTTATTTAAAGCACTGACCAATGGCCGTAATTTATAGATTTTGTCAGTATTACCATCAGGCGAATTCATGTTATCATTGACATGTAGAATTGAGAGAATATCTCCAAATCGGTTGCGAGACAAGCAGCTTGACACAAAGTTTACATTCAAGTCAGCATCACAGCACTAGTAATCTCTCCATGACGAAAGGTGGTGATAGCCCATATATTATTATATATGTTGAAACTTGCGGTACACCACGTAAGTAGTTCTAAAAAGAACTGTTGTAGTTGAGAAAGTCTCGACGTTTCGATTGAGTTGCTTAGATCGTTTTCAGAAGAATAATATCTGCAGAAACTCCAAACAGAGAAATATTTATATGCTATAAATTTATTCCAATAAACCCTAAAAGTTGGTTTTCCTTTAATAGTTGGGAATGATGACCCTTCTGGTTTGCATAGAGGTTTATTTGGTTGATAATGTTGTTTCTTATGTCAAAAAAAAAAAAAAAAAAAAAAAAAAAAAAAAAAACATTAGTAGGTGGAATCCAGTCTGCAAACTCCTTTATTGAAGACACCTGCATCCTATGAAAAAAATTGGATCTCTTGTCTCATATCACTTTCTTTTTTTTCCGTTGTCGTTTTCTAATTATCCCAGCATTTTTTCGAAGAACACTCAAGGGCTGGTCATCAATGTCACTAGAATCACCATCACTAGCATCAAAATCACTACCATCAACATCACTAGCATCTGAAAGGCTCCTTCCTAATCTGCTAAGTGGAATCATCATCATTGCTTTCAGTTAGATGAAAGCATAGATGGGGGCTCTGTTCCAGCAAAATATTCATCATCTTTCATATTGAAATGAACTGGTGTTGTATCGTGTGTTGGTTCATTTTGTAACTCCGGAATTCCTGATAAAATGGTATTAAAAATGCTTCCTGCTTATTTTGACATTCTGCGAACAATCAATAAAAACGAAATTCAATACATAACATTGTCTATTATACATTTAGTAATATTCCAGACACCTACCATATGCCTACACAATGAAGAGAGAATAACCGCCACTCCTAACGTGAAAATTTCATAAGCGCCCCTTCTAATTTGAATAAGCGCTCCCTCATAAGATTTTCTTTTTAGCAAGTCAATAATCCATTCAATCCTGGGACTGTGGTTGTTGGTATGATTTGAGCTGTAGAGTGGAAACACATTCTTCTTCAGTCAATATCAAAATGAGGATATTTCTCTTGGACAGATGAGAGCTCCGATCCCTGGACAAATGAGAGCTCCGATCCCTGGACAGACAGTATATTTCCAACTTTAATCTTTTTACATATTTGTCTATGTCTAGTCCTATACTCCTCTTTTTTTTCGACCTTAAGCACATTCTCATCTGAGTTTTCAAGAAAAATACAATGATCCTGCCATTCTGGTAATCTCAATCGGCCGATGGCCAACAAGCTAACCACTACCCACCACTAATTGCATCTGCTATTTTGCTGTAAATATTCACGCATTCTTGTTATGGGCCATGTTCTCTGGACGATTATCTTTTCTAAACACCATTCGTAATGTCCTTATATAATCTTTTTTCATTCAAAATGTGCCTCTTGAATTTTTAATTATTAAAATAATTTCCCATAAGAACCCCTCGATTTTCATCTATTTCCATAAGCGCCCCTCAATTTCCACTCTGTTTTCATAAGCGCCCCGTTTTAAATAAGCGCCCCGTTTGATTAAGCGCCCCTCAGAAAGTGCAAAAAAATATTTTAAGCGCCCGGGCGCTTATTCGCGCGTGTACGGTTATTATTTTGTGTCATCAAAACATTCTCTAAATGCTCAATAAGTAGTAAAATAATTGAATACATACATTTAAGTCGAAAAGTTCAAATGTCAAGACAATTTGTTTAAATTTTTGTTTATTGCTTTCAGACTTTCACAGAAAAGCTTGAGGCTCTAAACATGTGTACACAGTACTAAAGAGGGCAGCAAACCCCTGAATTCCTTTTAATGGGACTTGTGAGTCCCAGTAGAGTAGTAGTTTGATAAAGAGATAACATTACGTAAATTAGGGCATGTCTAATTAGGTTGGGACTTCCGAGTCCCGTCGGCTTAAAAATCTTGTTTCTTGCTTTTAAAGATGTTAATAGGACCTATTATGGCACCTTTATTACTGAACCGTTTGGTAAACTTAAACCGTTACCGTACCCCTCATCTTTGAAACAGTGTCTAACACCATATCAGACATGTGGTGTCGATAAACCATTTCAAATAGACACTAAAAATTTTTCATTTAACGACATATCCTGGACTGCATCTGTTTCTAGGGTGCCATTTTGGCCTCTATCTCTAAGTACCCAGTCGCCTGTGGCAAGCCAAATGTGTTACGGTACCTGTTACGTTCCTCGAGTCATTTAGGAGGTGTCCGTTAGAATAGAAGCGAATGGTGATCCCTTAGAGAATTTGCATTCTGTTGTGTCAGACTCACGACTTTCATTTAATCCGTCTATTTGACCTAACAAGACTATTTTGTCAAGAGACAACCGTGGTTGTGGTTTGTCGTTTTTATCATCATCTTAATATCATCATATTAATCAAATTACTACCTAATTACACTGCTATGTACCACCATCCCACCACTACCACCACCACTCAAATGCAGTACCTTAGTACCATAATTACCACGACCACAACCATCAAAGCATTATATCTATCAATTCAACTTCGGTTGTCTTGACGAAATAGTCTTGTTAGGTCTAATATGACATAAACCTTATGCAATATTTTAATATTGCAAAGTATAGTGAGATACAATTGTTATGTGGAGATTATCCGAAAAGTATATTACAATAACTGAGTTACAAAGTCAACCAAGGAAAGCCGTGATGCAAGCGTTGTTGTGATAATGTTGAGTTTATTACACTTCATACAGTATCAAATTCTTTCCCAAGCACCACTGTACTAGTATAGTATAGGCCTATCAATAAACAATATATTTTTCCCAATATTGTAGAGTAAAGTGGACGATTGTGGAGACTATCATAAAGAACATATTACGACATTGAGTCACAGAGTCAACCAGATAATGCCACTACAAAATCAAAATTGTGACAACTACAACGGCACGAAAATTGGCGAAAAGAAGTGTGTTTTTCTGAACACCAATAAACTGTCGTGGGTTGAGGCTCAAAGCTGGTGTCATTTGTTTGGTGGTGGAAAATTGGCAAGAATTCGTGGAGATCATAACTTGGTAAATTATCACTGTAAATTCCCATTGTGTTGCGTCCATGTTCTTCGAAAAGTGATCATATTCGTGATATAATTGATTTTCTGAAGTGTCGTCATCCAGAACTGTAGGCCTATTTAGAGACTGTAACAAGATGACCCCCAATATGTCGAAAAAAATCACTTGATTTAGTGAGGGTGGTACATTGCTCTAAATCTAATTTAATTAATTTTAAGCCCCGATTCCCGGCAAAATTTCAATTCTTAGAAAGTCGGATTTTTATATGTTAAAAAATTTATAGGCCTAAATATAATACGGAATTGCTAGTTTAACTGAATTTAGGCATTCTTAGCATGAAAAAAATGTCAAATAAGACTGAAATTTGATTTGTTGTGTTTCATACAAAAAAATTACGCTGACCGAGATTTCGACAATTAAACAAACATATCTGAGGCCTACTCGATTGAGAGCGGGTGTGCGAGATGTAAAGTACAAAACTAAATCTCATTAGATACGGCGCACATTATTTATCTCTCACGATCGTGTCGGCGATTTAAACAGTTCAGTAAAGATTAATTAATGATTTTATTATTATTATTATTATTATTATTATTATTATTATTATTATTATTATTATTATTATTATTAACTGCGGAATGAATTAAAATATCTTATCATGAGAGCTCATGGCAATGGCGAGATAAAAAAAAAATAAGAAAAAATAAAAAGATAAATGCGGCTGGTTCGCGAAACATTACCCTGCCTACCTCCGACGTCGAGTGTTTAAGGTACGCAAAAGCGAAAGCATTCCACCGGATGCGATCTACAACCTCTGAATTTGCCTAGTAACGAAGAATTTGTGGAGAAAATAGTAACCTCCTATGAGAAATAGTCTCTATTTATCATTTTATTATTTTTTAAAATAAATTTGTGTAAAATTAAAATTCATGTCAATATTTTTCAACGGTTTATAATAATTAAAGTAATGAATAGGGGCCTATGTAGTTAGCATCAACAGTAGGATTAGCATGTCTGTAGGGTTACTAATTAGGTATTAGTTTCTTGATCTTTTTGTTTTCACGTTTATGTTAACCGCATAGAGGTCTCTCAACCATTATTATTGAATGTAGGTAAGAATGGCCCCGGAAAAAATGGCCCCGGAAAAAATGGCCCCGGAAAGAATGGCCCCGGAAAAAATGGCCCCGGTAAAAATGGCCCCATATGACAGGTAGGTAAAAATGGCCCCAGTGAAAAATTCGGTAATAGAAATGATATATTTTTTTTTTAATCTTCAAATATTTAAATACTGTATAAGCAACAATTTTGGGTGTTCGTAATTTTGTAATCTAATACAC
>NW_022742319.1:749375-759631 GCF_011630105.1 Anneissia japonica | reverse complement strand
ATAATATATTTTTTAACTTCTTTTCATACATTTATTTATTTATTTATTTACTTTGTTAGTTTTCATTTGTATTCCGTTTTAATTATTCGTTTTTTTTTGTTTTTTTTTTGGTAATTCTTTAAATGTTTAAATTACCATCGGCCTCATATTCCTTTGCCAAGTGTTATATGTATGTCTCTAATGATTAGCTCCGACTGGATGGACGACTTCACAAAATATTATTGAATAAATGAATAACTAAATCAACAATAAGTCAAATAATAAATCAATCAGTCATTCAGTCAGTTTTTTCAACACAAATAGCGGCTCATCTTGAAGATGAAAAGAGTGTGGTATCAATGCAAGATTGTAATAAAAGAAAGCCGTTTCTTTGTCAATTCGTCGAAAAAAATAGTAAGTATACATCTGTTTTATTTATTTGATTTAATAAATGTACATCATGCATCATGTATTATTATTATTATTATTATTATTATTATTATTATTATTATTATTATTATCATTATTATTATTATTATTATTATTATTACTGGTGAAAAGTCTGGCTTATATTAAATATATAAAACTTTCCAGTTCAATATATAATTATTACTTTACTGTATTTTATTCAACAATTGTCCATGCGCTTTCTTACCACCAGGAGAAAATTGCAGAAATAAACATAGTTATAAATCCGCTAAAAAAGAGAGAAATACTGCAGTGTCTAGTTTATTTTTATATTTTATTTTTAAGTATATTCTTATTCTAAAATAGAAAGAAATAGCCCGTACTTTTACAATTAAAAAACAACACATTTATAATAATAATAGTTATTAATCTAGTATAATCACAAGCCTATATTATATGTGTATAACGAGGTTTATGGAATTTATTTGGTATTTCTCTCTTTATGCGGACAATTTATTACAAGCATATATATTTTCTCATGAGAAATAACTGTCAATGATAAACTTTGGATAAAGCTCCTCTCGTCAGCGGTAAACTACAAAGGATATAGGGCTCAGTAACATTCACGATCTGAGCAAACTAATCTTCCTGATTGTTTCTACCGTGACGGCTACCGGTATTGTTCAGATTATAGGGTCTTCGCCTAATTTGCGTGGCCTTCAATTGGTCAGCTGGACATTTCCTCACCCAGAGCTATATATGATCATGGAGGAAAAAATGTATTTTTTTCCTCCATGATATGATCATACATTTGGCTTAATATCTTAAAACAACAAATTGTGAGAGGTCCATGCCCATTTCTTATAGCGGTAGCAGCATTAACATATTCAACGTGTTAATAATATATAATAGTTTATCATCGCTATTTTCATCATTGTCAATATATGTTCATTATTAATTCAACACTCAAAGGCAAGTTAATTAAATGAAATTTAAAAAAAATCTGTTCAATTTATAACACTACAAGTATTTTAATTCATGATGTTCTGCCTTCACGAAAAATGTAAAATAACATACACACATACGCTCTAACTCAGAACAGTACATACTCAGAAAACATATAGATACATACATAATATGTACGTCTAAATACATACAAATAAAGATAGAACGCTAATCAGGAAGCTACTTCACGTGTGCCTTTTATGATGACTTTTTAATGTATTTTTCTAGTTAAGTTGTTTTCTTTCAAGTTATTTGTTATTATTGACGCAACTCCTGAGTGCCGCTGATGTAAATGGTGTCTGTAAATGAGTCGATAAATGACTTGATTTGACTAACCGCAACGAATTGTCGTTATTTACAATCTTCAAAACAATCAATCCATTCATCCATTCAGTAGGCCTACACAAGTTTAGCAAAAATGCCGAGAGTAAAATTTTTGCGAATACATACATAGGCCTAATACAACTATGGGTGGCAACGGGCCAAGTGGCAAGGCTGGGTGGCAACGGGCCTACTGTGGCAACGGACCGGGTGGCAACGTTCCGGGTGGCTAAGGGCTTATGGCAACGTGCCGGGTCAACGTTCCGGGTGGCAAAGGGCCTATGGTGGCAACGGGCCGGGTGGCAAAAGGCCGGGTGGCAACGGGCCTAGGAGGCAAAAGGCAGGGTGGCAAAAGGCCGGTTGGCCAACGGGCATAGGGTGGCAAAGGCCGGTTGGCCAACGGGCATAAGGTGGCAAAAGGCCGGGTGGCAACGAGCCTAAGGTGGCAAAAGGTCGGTGGCAACGGGCCGGGTGTGCAAAAGGCCGGGTGGCAACGGGTCTAGACCCATAACCTGCGTATAAGACGAGGCTTAAAATAGAAAAGTAGGACTACGATAAAAAAAAACAAGGAGTCATCTTATACGCACGACATACAAATTTTAGGTTTGTTTTTATTTAGTGTGGTAAAAGACGATCTTTATTTGCTATTACCATCTTCAACATTATAGACACAAACAAAAAATAAAACATTTATAAATATTTATATACAAATAGCCCCGAATCTATCATGAATAATAATATTTTTTTTAGATTTTTTCAGTCATTATTGGCTAATGCTGTATATTTTTCTATCGAGTAATACTTATTCACCTCCCTTTTAAATATATGAATACATGGCAAGTTTTTTTGTATCTTACATCTGTATTATGCATACGACAAGGCCTTAGATTTCAACTTTCTGATTCTAAACAAGCATAGTTCGCTATCCTGTAATGTTTAATTTAGTATACGTTTTGATCCAAGATAAGACTTCTCTTCAAAATATTGAAATAATAGAACACGAGTAAAATGTATGATCAATTGTTGCGTCATACTTATTACAAAATGTACACAAATTAGTGGCAACATTTCTATTTTAAATAAGAAAGGGTTTATTTACCTTCAAATTTCTGTGTATGATTCGATATTGCAACCATCTTAATTTAGTATCTGTAGCAGAGGCAAATACCAAATATGAGACTGTGTTTCAAGTGGAATCAACGATTATTTTACCTAAGTCCCTCCGCCATTTATCTTTATAAGTTTCCTTATAAATAAAATTAGCACAAAAAACCATTGTATATTCTTCTTGATCCCCGTTTATCCTTTAAAACACTACTAAGTTAGGCGGCCACCATGGCTCTCCATCTAACACGATTTTCTGCTGCTCTCTCCTCGCCTCCATGTAAGATAATGTTAGGCACCATCTCTTGACGTCATCACTCCATTTGATTTTCTGTCTCCCTCTTGTTACCGAGCCATCATAAATTAATTATTGAATTCTAAAACTCACAAATAAAATATTTTCCTTGTTCCTTTCATAGCTGTAGAAACTGAAGTGGTGGATCCTTTTTGTCGGTGGCTGGTTCAATGGCACCGCTGTATATATATGAAAGACATGAAAGTACTAATGCAAGACACTTTGACTTGATTGAGACATTGAATTTTATTTGTACGAAATTTTCGGTAGCACCTGCTACCTTCATCAGCGTACGAGTACGGTATCTTAAGATATATCATGGACCTATTAATAAGTCCATGGATATATATTACAGCAAACAGTATATACATGTTAACAATTTAGAGGTAACGATGGATGTAGTTATTGTACATAAACAATGTAAGCCACAATGAATAGAGCCTTTAATGAAGCGGAACGTTCACAAGAACAGTGGATACTAATCTGATAGGACTAGGATAATAAATTAAACCATAAAGAAGAATTAGCCATCAAAATAATTAAGGAAGAATTACGCGAGAAATGATAAATCAATCAATATATAATAAAATATGTATAAATAGAGGCCTATGATAAATTACAGGAATAAAAAACGGGAACTGTACTAAAGAGTTATGAAACATTATTTAGTGAATGTAAAGCCTGAAGCAAAACCTAGGTCATGTTAGCTCCTATTTTACGAGTCCTAAGTTTCAAATCCATTTTATTTCTGCACATCTCCTTTCATTAAGTGATCTGAAGTTGTTATTAATAGTGATACATCTCATATTATTAATGGTGTGCCTAGCTCCGTTAAATTGTTAACATGTATATACTGTTTGCTGTAATATATATCTTTAGATACTCGTACACTGATGAAGGTAGCAGGTGCTACCGAAAATTTCGTACAAATAAAATTCAATGTCTCAATCAAGTCAAAGTGTCTTTGAATATAACAATACACACATAATTTTAAATCAAGGCAAGAGTAGGAATCTATAATTATTATAAATTTATATTTATTTACAAAGGGGTATCATTTTTATACCAACGCCAAGACACGTTTTATATTGTTCTGGAAAGTAATCCTGAGATGTATGCCCGAGATGCCTTCTTCTTGTGCCTAAAGTAAGTAGGCCTACATGTCCTCATTCATTTTTTGTACGTTTATTCTACAGGTGTGAAAGACAAACGTGATGGGAGGGGGACAAGAGATGAAACTAGCGAAGGTGACCAGTGATCATATGACCCAAATTAAGGAACCCTGGACTCCCCATATGGGATATACCTAATCATGTTTTCGAGGAAACACTCGTTGCACTTCTTTACAGTCTGAGAACGTCATTCTCGGCCATCTAGAAGTGTATACCGTATTCTTTAAATCTGTTCCAACCATGATGGGGGTGAGGCAGGTGAGGGAACAACTGTCGGGAGCCATGGTACTCTCGTCGGGAACCATGAACCCTGTTGGAGATAATATCTTGATACGTCGTTGGGGAATCTTACGCGCCGCCTCTCGAATAATTTCTTAATGCTTCCACTTTCTGAAAGTTAAATTTCAAGTTCGTGATTCAAGTGTGTAATGCACGCCCCAGAAGAGAATAGAAAATCCCAGATTATATTTTTGACAGGTATGCCATGTCAGCTTGCTCTTCTTAAAAAAAAAGAACGATAATCCTATGTCCTTATAAGAAGTATCATACATTATTTAAACATTTTTTGTTAGACGTGGTACAATTCCACTGACAATTGAAGACGACCAGGAGCATCAGGATGTGTTAAATGCCATCGTCAATGCTAAAGGCTACACTAATGTTGTTTTAGGTATGATTCATAATAATAGCAAACAATATTTTTTCGTTATCATTTGTATTATTATAATTATCA
This sequence comes from Anneissia japonica, assembly GCF_011630105.1. NCBI lineage: Eukaryota > Metazoa > Echinodermata > Crinoidea > Comatulida > Comatulidae > Anneissia > Anneissia japonica. Next base: position 754,614 of record NW_022742319.1, on the reverse strand, counting down.
TGATTTCTATTATTATTTTTATTATTATTATTATTATCATTATTATTGTTATATTATTATTATTATTATTGTTATTATTATATATATTTATTACTGTCTCTTATACACATCTAGATGTGTATAAGAGACAGCACATAATTTTAAATCAAGGCAAGACTAGGTATCTATAATTATTATAAATTTATATTTATTTACAAAGGGGTATCATTTTTATACCAACGCCAAGACACGTTTTATATTGTTCTGGAAAGTGATGCTGAGATGTATGCCCGAGATGCCTTCTTCTTGTGCCTAAAGTAAGTAGGCCTACATGTCCTCATTCATTTTTTGTACGTTTATTCTACAGGTGTGAAAGACAAACGTGATGGGAGGGGGACAAGAGATGAAACTAGCGAAGGTGACCAGTGATCATATGACCCAAATTAAGGAACCCTGGACTCCCCATATGGGATATACCCAGTCATTTTTTTCGAGGAAACACTTGTTGCATTTCTTTACATTTTGAGAACGTCATTCTCGGCCATCTAGAAGTGTATATTCTTTAAATCTGTTCCAACCATGTTGGGGGTGAGGGCACAACTGTCGGGAGCCATGGTACTCTCGTCGGGAACCATGAACCCCTATTTTCTGAAAGTTAAATTTTAAGTGATTCAAGTGTGTAATGCACGCCCCAGAAGAGAATAGAAAATTACAGATTATATTTTTGACAGGTATGCCATGTCAGCTTGCTCTTCTTAAAAAAAAAGAACGATAATCATATGTCCTTATAAGAAGTATCATACATTATTTAAACATTTTTTGTTAGACGTGGTACAATTCCACTGACAATTGAAGACGACCAGGAGCATCAGGATGTGTTAAATGCCATCGTCAATGCTAAAGGCTACACTAATGTTGTTTTAGGTATGATTCATAATAATAGCAAACAATATTTTTTCGTTATCATTTGTATTATTATAATTATCATGATTTCTATTATTATTTTTATTATTATTATTATTATCATTATTATTGTTATATTATTATTATTATTATTGTTATTATTATATATATTTATTATTATTATTATTATTATTATTATTATTATTATTATTCTATCTATTAATTTTCATTTGTTAAAAACTAAATTAAACAAATATTTTAATGATATTTAATTAATTTCTATTGGTTTTTTAAAAATTATTATTCATTTCATTTTTTCTGCACATCATTAAGATGATAGTGCTTTTACTTTCGCTGCTTCCAAGCTCACTTATTATTCTTTTTTTTTCTTTTGTTGACCAAAGGTCATTTATTCACAAATATCATTATATCATTGTAACGTATTCATTAACATCTCTTAATGAATGTGTACAAAGTCAAGTTGTTTTTTATTTTCATTTTTTTTCACTTGTTGACCAAACGTCATTAAATTATCCCTATAATAATCACAATAATAATAATAATAATAATAATAATAATAATAATAATAATAATAATAATAATAATAATGATAATAATAATAATAATAATAATCACAATCAATAATATTAATAATAATAATAATAATAATAATAATAATATTAATAATAATAATCATAATAATAATCACATAATACATCATAAAACGGATTTTATTATATATCAATTAATAAATTCTTATTAAAAGCTTTTTCTAATATAATTTTTTCCTGCATGATTTTTCTATATTTAAGCTCAGCATAAAAGATTGGTATAATAGGCTTTGATAGCTCAGTGATGTTTTCACGTGATATTAGCCATGATTTATAAATTACAGAGGTTGCCAAGGTCATGAGTTCATTTACAGTATTGTATTTTTCTTCTATATTGTGAATTTCCTTAACAATTGTATTCATATTTATAGGCCTATCTACTATAAATCCATTGCTTTTAACACCCGTTTGATATTAGAACAGTATCCCTTTACTCGCTTACATTTTAGAAACATATGTATATAAACATCTATTAGACCACAAAATGTATATAACGAAGATTTAATTATTTTATATTGGTATAGTTTTTTATTTGATATAAGGATGGCATGTAATAGTTTGAAATTTAGTTGTTTGAGTTTAATCTCATAAATTTCATAATTTTTTTCCATATGTTTTCCAATTCAATATGATCGTCTTGCACACTTTGCCATTATATCATTCCTTTCGGCTGAATAAATTCCTTTAGACTTATGTTTTAATATATAAATTTATTATTTACTTTAAACAATGAAGTAGATTTAGAGCTATCATACTCCATAATTTGGAAATTATCTATGTTTTCTTTGGGTTTTATTACGTTATGTTCTAGAATTATTAACCACTTTTTAGGGATTGCATTTCAAACAGTCAAATATTCTGTTACCCACTTACAGCAATGTACTAACTTATCTTTAAAAGCTTTGGGGTTAATTAATATACCATTTTAAATTATATCTTGAATTTTAAATACCAGAATCAATACATGTACGGGAATATAAAACTCTATTATCCATCTTGATATGAGGGTTTCCCCAGATATACTCCTTATAGATTTCATTTGCTGTCACAGGTTCATGTGTTAACCCTCCTCCTGCTACCATCCAGGCTTCAACAACTTCTTTGTAGAAATGCGGCATATTAGCATTCACTGCTTCTATAACATGTGGTGATTTAAAAACAAAAAGTTCTCTACCTATTTTATTAAAATGAAAGTAGGGGATGCATTTCCGTAAAGATTTGTCATCATTCTTCAGAAGTTTTTTGCAGCCACATAATTCTCAATGTATGATATCGTGCCTTAAAATTTGGCATATTAATACCTCCCTTTAAGACTGTGGAATGTAGTGTTTTCCTGAATATTTTGTCTGTTTTGGAATCCCATAGAAAAGAAAAGATTATTTTATCAACTACCTGAAAGACAAATTTGGGGATATCAATGGTACTGGCAGTAAAAATTAGTTGGGATAACGCTAAGCTATTAATTATAGTCACTTTACCGAAAAGTGTAAGCCGCTTCTTTTATTATTTTTAATTATTCTTATATTTTGTGTTAACGGCTAACTTCCTTAAAGCTCTTGTTGAACTTAATGTAGCTTCCTTAATACAATGTATTTGTTTCAATTCTTTTGCATTCATATTGAATATTGTACTACTTTATTGTATGGAAAATAAAAGTCATGAGGCAAAAGTCCCCGTTAGCAGAAATGGTCCATAGTGAGCTGTCTGATAGTCGAGAGTGAGCTGTCAAATGGTCCAGAGGGAGCTGTTAGAAGCTCCATAAACTTACTTTAATTGGCTTTAAGTACATATTTGTTATTACTTCGCCATGCAAACCTTCAAACAATACTTGATTTGTATTGCCAGAATGAATAAAATGAAATATAAATTACATGACTCTTACGATTTGAATAACTTTCCACTTTATACTGTTCTTAATAATAATATTATTATTTCCAATATCAATTTTAAATACTCTCAGTTATTCGTTTATTTATTAAATAAGTCAACTTTGTACCAGTTTCCAACTAGAATTTTTTTTTTAATCTGTAGGCTATTTTTTTTTTTTCATTATGCAGGTGTTGCGTACATGAGGGAAAGTAGAAGCTTTAAGTGGCTCGATAACTCTACATATAATTTTACTGCTGTTGGTACCGGCAACAGTTCGGCGAATAATTTTTGGATTTTGAAAAAAGACGGCTTGTACTACGAAACAGGAGAAGACAAAACAGACGTGGAAATTGTTTGTAAAGTTAAAATTATTCCTCCATGAATTAAACATTCACTAATTATTGTTAATCATGATGCTCCCATAGTGGAGGAACTATGACGTGATCGAAAGAATTAAAGAAAATTGTGGTAATAAGAATCAAATTATGATCTGCTGACGTCACGGTTAAGCTGCAGTTGTCCTCATGTATTGGTATTACTATTCGATTTGTTCGTCGACGCGACGCTTGAACGGAATCACCGTCCTACCTGGCGTCCTACGTTCTCAGCATGCACTCTTCTCTGTACTGTAGATTTGGCCAAATTGCGTTCTACAATCTACTCGACGAGGTGACCTTAACGTTCTCGCATGCGCAAATGACTTTTAGTGACGTCATTACTATATAGTTTCCAACTAGAAATTTTTTAATATGTAGGCTAATTTTTTTTCATTATACAGGTGTTGCGTAGGGCATATCCATTCAGTAAGATAAAGTTGTAGTGTACTGTATTACACAAATCTGCAACTGCCCCTGCAGTAACGCTACCCCCCCCCCCCGGGCCTGGAAATTAATACCCTATAATTTCTACTCCGATACGCCACCCTTATTATAGTTGTATGAGAAAAAGAGTTCTATAATAGGAATCGAATCCGTTATCTCTAGCTATCTCGGTGAGCTCATACCGTTTAGACCACTGAGGCCCGTACGATATCATTACATATCTCAGACCACTAGTCTCTCACCCTTCATACAACTTGCGAGCTCACACGTAATAGGAGAAAATTTTAAAGCTACTTTAAAATACTTATTTTCTATTTGACTTAATATCTATGTATATAATTATTAACAGTGTTAACGGCTATCTTGAGATATATATGTACAGTATGTATATATATATATATATGTATATATAATATGGCTAGGTCCTAATTGTTCTCAAATAGAAACATGTTATAACATACATGGGGCCTAATGTGGTACAGGAAGCCTGACTTAAAAAAAGTGTTACGACCTCGTCTTCATTTTTTCTCAATAAATTTTGAGGCAAATATACTATACCAGCCTGTTTTATTTTATTTATACAATTTGGAGGAATGATTTAAAGGATAAGGGAATGATTAGTTAAATGGATGAATGAATGACCAAGCCAAAAGGATGTACCATGGGATATTTCCTAAGCAAAAATGCGATTGCCTGCCTTCAATCGTTGTCTGTTTGTCTATCTGTCGGTGTGTGTCGGGCTGTCTGGGTGTCTGTCTGTCTGTCTGTCTATCTATCTACATTATTTACTTGGTTAATCTGTGATTGGTTGATACAATTTTTATACTATATGTCACAGGTGGGAAAAGTGCGGCCCGCGGACCGTATGTGGCCCGACAGCGATTTTTTTTTTCATTGGCTAGAAAACACCTTGCGTTTTATGGTCCGACACTGATCATATGTAAAAGGTACCGGTAACATTAAAACTGAGAATAAAGTGGTGTAAAAGCAATGCTTGGAGGGTTTTGGAAGTACTTTTCCTCTCCGACCGATTTTTATGCCCACCCTTATATATAT
>NW_022742319.1:729005-748994 GCF_011630105.1 Anneissia japonica | reverse complement strand
AGATGTGTAAACCCTCAATGATTGTACATCGTCATTTCATTGTTTTTAAAATATCATCCAGTCAACTCCAGAGTTTTCAGGGGCAGAGATTAACTTATCATTTCAAGAAGTTCCAATAGATAGGGAAAGGTTCTACCATGTCAAGTGAGTGACATTGGAAGATATGGTTTTATGTTCTATTCTCCTTCCATTTATAAAATAGTAAAACGTGAGCAATTTTCCATGCCCTTGAAACTGTCCAAGTCTAGCGATTATTACCACCGTCAACGAAGAAATTCAATAATCATGTATCCTCTTCATCATTGCAAGTAGATAAGTTGAATCGAGACACAGGGGCGACATAATCTTAAACACAATGCAACAAATAGAAATATATTTTATCGTCACCAAAAATTTATTCTCATACAAAATCAATATCACTGTTAAATCTTAAGAGTAATTTGATATTGACCATCCAACCAAATAAAACACAACAGTGTAACATTACAATATTTAATTTGGAATACAAATGAAATTAATTATCTATGCCTCAGACGTCACAAATTATCGCTCCAATCGCTTATGATGCTCAGAAGGAAATCAAATATCTATCGTCATAATACATCAAGTGCTGAAATGATCATCGTCGCTATGGTGAACGTCTTAACAACAAATCACAGCCACCCTTTTTTTGTTAAAGAAAATGGAAAGAAATACTGAATTGGTCAGTAAAGCTACTCTCCGTTGTACAGTATTTATTTATTTATTTGCTGTTTTTATTTTATGAATGCACTACAGTTTCTTGGCTTGTATTATATCAGAAACATTATTTTTTTCAAAATTACATCGCTAATTCAACAAGACAAAAAAATTCTCCATTTAAAAAATACAATAGTGTGTATAAGAAAACACTGCAATAAAATCAAGATAAACTTTTAAGTGCAGAATATAAAAGCACTATCAAATACAGTAGAACCTCTATTAAAGGGACAACTTCGGACCCCCCCCCCCCCAAAAAAAAAAAAATAAAATAAATTGTACCCTTAATAGGGGTGTCACCTGAATAGGGTTGGTCATAGTGTTGAAATATATACTTCATTCGTTTTTCGTGGCCGAAAAATTGTCCCCTTAATAGTAATGTCCCTTCAATAGGGGTGTCCCAAAGGAGGGGCTCTACTGTAGGCATAATTGAAGTAATTGTACGATGTTACCAAGGAAAAATAATGCACAGTTAATATAAAAACTATAATTTATGATGTTTTAAGAAAACCTCATCAAAATGTCAATTATAAAATACATTATATCAAAGAGTGCTAAATCTTACAATTGAATAAAAAAAATAATCAATTAACTTCTGCGGATTTCATCAAGCAATGTTTTTTTTGTATAAATACTGTATTAGGTAGAGGAGAGTTCAGAGTTCGACACACAAAAAACAGGCTCTTGTCTCAAAAATGAAATATGAGATTATTAAATATATAATCTAGAGGTCAAACGCTAATAATTGATTCAAAATTTGTTAAAATGGGATAACAAATGGCAAGGATATGACAATTTTTATTTTCGGTAATACATGGGAATTTTAACTGATTTGAAGACGTCGAGGATTAAACCCATTAATACTAATTATTTTCAATTTTATAACTAACAAGTAACAGTATTTTGTTTTAAATTTAGTTACCATAAAGATATTCGGTAAAAATAATATATTAGGAAAAATAAGTTGACTTCATTCATGATTGTAACCAAAGCCATTCCCTATTCTAACATTGTAATTCATATATCGATGGTGTTGTCTGTACAGAACAAACCTCTGTGGACAGAGGAAGATACTAGGTGGGGTAAAATCCAGCTCATCCAGGCTGAGAACAATTTGATTCTCAATCCCATACATCTGTCTCTTATACACATCTAGATGTGTATAAGAGACAGAAATACATACCGACAAACGGTAAAAAACTTCGGTTATATAAAAGCTCCATTGATTAAACTATCAAATTTATATAATTTGTTATATCATTATCAATAATTATTTAAGAAATATAAGTATAATCAATGCTCCATATGAAACTATACGTCCATTTCTTATATCATTGCATTAAAAAATATATGGTGAGGTGGCTGTCTCACTTTTCTGCATCTTTGTTATTACTTCTGTCATGTCTATGTTTCAATAGCTATACATTTTGTGAATACTTTTTGATGCAGCACACAGCCTACATTATACCTTCATCTAGTTTATAAAAAACTAATGCTGTAATACAGTTTGTAAACCTATGATACAGTAGTCATGTGCAATTGCCACTTCAGAAAAAAAGCATATTAAAACATATTAATTCATACTATTCCATGATTCTATACATTTTCTAACACCAAGCTCTAAAATGGTGTAGCAACTGCTACATCCCAACACTGAACACTATACAAACGAATCGAATGTTTCAAATACAGTATTTCAGATATGCAGTTCAGGAAATAATAATCTTAAACCACTGAGTACCTAATTAAAGACATCCACTCTGCTGATTTTGATGAAACTGAAACTGTCATCCTATCAAATTAAAAAAATCAAAAATGTTAGAGACTTTTTGCAAATCAGTACGGTATGTTTTGCTGGGTTGACCCTTGTTGCAAATACATATATTTTATAAGCACTGCCTGCAGTGACCCTGGGCATTGGGGACAAGCAGCAGAGGCTATGGGATCTAGAGTTTAATTGGATGGTGAACCCTTGAAAAATTTGCATTTTTGTTTAGCCAGTTTTATGTTTTACTTAATTTTTTTTGAATAAAACTTTTTTTTTTTTATGTGAAGAGCATAGAAGCTTTGCATTATGCACTTTATAAATGTAAAATTATTATCTATTATCTATTATTATTATTATTATCTATTATTATTATTATTATTGACCGCCTAATGGACAAGCTGGTTTGAAAGGCACAGCCTGCATCAGCCAACAGTCGTTTAGATATTCAGATATCAAATTTAATAGAGGATTATACAATAGTTGTCTAAAATGGATGACTTTGTAAACTTAAACCCAAAACCTACTGATATCAACGAGGTACGAAGGGTGCCTCGTAGTTGTAAGTTATTAGGGTTAATGTTTTAATTTTGTGTATTGCAAAATCAGCAGACTGGAACTATTTCTCTTATATTTAATCTCAAAATAAAACAAAGAGTTATCTAAAAAATATATCATATTAATTAAATCTTCTTCCTATCCTTTTTTTTTCTAATTGTCTCATCAAGTAGAGTTCTCTACTAATATTTAGAAAATAATCGAACTATAATTAACTGTAGGCATATTCATGGCATGTTAGTCTTTACAAACAGTCTTCAGATTTTCTTTTATCTACAGAAAGAAATGCAATATTTTGCATTAATCACAAAATATACTATTTACAATTCCCTGACAGATAATCGAGACATGCTGAATCTAACATTGTTTATACTTTCAAGAACATTTACATGTATTAGTAAGTAATGGTTGCTATAACCAAGGCCCGAGTTATTTCCTCCATGCTATACCCACCACTATTTTCATCTTACATAAAACTATACATAAAATAAACACTGTATTAGCTTTCAAAATAAAATAAAAAATTAAAATGTATGGTTTTAATAAAGCAAACTGGAATCCTTTTGAAAGAATGTGTGTTAAAAGCTGCCTAATAAATTAAACAAAAACCCTATAAACGTAATAAATTACAGGTAATCTTTTTGAATTTTTTTTATACGAAAAGCATAGTTATAAATATTTAAAATTAATATCTAGAAATATAATTCACTTTAGTTGCATTGATTTTATATCCATTGATTATTTCATTTAAGATTTGTTTTTACCAATTCAAAGCAAGCTTATTGAAATGCATATATAAAAGTGATTTATCAATTAGCATCCTATGATATATATATAAATATATTTAAAATATTAAAAGTCACAGTACGATTTTTTTTTTCAAATATAAAGAATGAGGCAAACATCAAATCAAGGAGCCAAAATCCTTGAAGAAACCTAATCATTATTAAATTTACTGTGGGTAAGCAAATAAATAGATTCCACTGTATAGAGGGCACTATATGATGGTGCCTCATCTATCAGATTAATAATATTGAATTTATTAATAACTATTATATATAAATAATCAATTTATTAGCACCATTTAGGCTGATTAAGATTTGATGGGTTATTTTCATTATAGTAACGTTATAAATATCTCAGTGTTTAGAATATTTTTTCACTAGGTGGGGTAAAATCCAGCTCATCCAGGCTGAGAACAATTTGATTCTCAATCCCATACATGATGGAACCAGGTGAGGACCTCCAACCCCGAGGTAAATCTTCGTGTTAGGGAAAACAATATAAGGTAAATCCCCCCTTTTTTGTTGGGATAGTAGTATTAATGTTAGTATTGCAAGGAATTCACAGGTACATTTTCAAATCAAGGTGTTGTCGTATTTTAAAGAGAGATCCTAAAAAGAATACTAGGATCTTATCAAGGGGTTGGGTGTCCAATCTAATAGGGGGAATGTACATGTAGGTTACTTGTGATGTAAAAAATTTTATCAAGAGGTGGGAGTATCTAAGATGAGAGGGGAAAAGGCAGCTAAATCAGAATCTGAAAACCTTTTTAAGGTTGTTATTCGTCATTTTTCGCTTTATTCTTTACCCATATCTTTATTCTCACCTTAATCCTAATGTGTCCACTTTTATGTAAACTTGTCCTTTTTCTGGGAGAGCCTCTTCATCGTTTTTTTTATTTAAATAAAATTTAGGTAGTCCTACCTCTTAATAATGTAGTAACATTTGTTAAGCTGAAATAATGACATGATAATAATGAAAAACTCTTTGATCAGAAAACAAAACAAGGCCTAAAAATAAAAATACACCAAATAGCCTTGATAAATTGCAAGGACAACTAGATACCTTAATGACCTTTGGATACCCAAGCACTCTGTTACCCCAGGAACCCTTTAGATACCCAGGAAAAATCAATCACCCCTAGATATATCACACACCCCTGGATACCTCAAGGCTTTCAAGATCCATTAAGTAGACTTGAACATCAAATAACCCTATGCATCACACACTCCTGGATAGAAAACACCCCTAAGTATCCTTGATCACCACTGAATACACCACAATTTCCTGGATACCAAAATCACCTCACCACACCACTCAGTATTCTACATGTTTGGCTGGCGGGATAATTTTTTGAGTACAACATTCGTAACAATTTTAGAAGTGATATTCACTAATATGGAAATACCACAAAACAAACGTAAGAATTAATGTTTATAAAAATGACCAATATCTATAAAAATACCATTAAAAATATCTCGAGTCCAATAAACAGTACTTAATCGATTTATCAGCTGACTTTTAAAAAATAGGTTATGAGTTCTCAAAAAAACTTTCTGAGTGAAACCCGTAAAATTAATTGGCATTTAGGAATGACACAGATTTTAAAGCGCAGTTGCTACATTTGCCCAGTAATTCTGAAGTTCTGAGTTGAAATCGTGGTTGGCGGAGGGCTAAGTGGCACAACACAAAGGTTGGATCAAGAATTGGATCAAGTTGACTCTTTAACATTAATTTATAGATAGCTAAGCCGGGCACTCTCTTCATCATACGGTTGTACGACCGCCGGCCGATGAATCCAAATCTGCTCCCACCGACCGATGAATTCAAATCTGCTCCCTCTGAGCGCTAGACCATACACCGTCTGCTGATTGTCAGTGGCAGTCTAAACAGATGGTCATTAAAAATGATCCGTTGGGCGTGCATCGTCGCGTTGCCTTCTCCATAGAATAGCATCAGCCTACGACCATTGGGTGCAGTCAGTACCCGGCTTACAATACGACATAATTGCAAAAATTTCAAGTATAACAATTTTCATAGCATACACCTAGTAGTTAGAGGTAGTGTTTCTGATAATGATAAAGATTTGGAAGGATATTTAGGAGCTACTGTCTACAAAATACACAAAAAATAGGGGTAAAGTAGACTTATGCTAACAAATATAAGAAAATGCGTGTGTTGTGCTTAAATAATTTTACCAAAAATGTTAGGACTACTAGCAAAGGTTAAAATACAGAATGAATCTAAACCAAATAAATATTGTTATAGATTCTTTGGTTATAGCAGCATTTGGGAATTTTTAATGATATATGTATTATACATAACTCATGCTTTTGAATTAAATAATAAATTGAGTCTTTAACCAAAACAAGACCTTACTACTCGGCTGAGCTAACTCTAACAAATGGGATGGCTTTACCATTGCTCTGAAATAAAAAATATATATAAAAAAAAAAATTAATTATTATATTTATAGTTATATAGAAAATTATGATAAGTTTGTAAAAGCTGAAATAATAATGATAGTAGTAATAATAATGTTCAATGAAAAATAACATCATTATTAATAATGAAAAATAACATAATTATTAATAATAATAACATAATTTTTATCATTATTATTATTATTGTTATTATTATTATTAACAATAATGATATTATGATCATTAATAATACTGTAACAATAAAAATAACTTTATAAAAAAAACAGCAGCAGCAGCAGTAGTAGATAATAATAACATAATTATAATATTAATACAAATTTAATATTTACAACCTTACTACATTTAAACTTGGGATTAGGACCAAGGCAGAGGAACATCAAATAATATGTAAAAAAAGTCAAGTTCTAAGGGCATTATTGAATTGGAAACATAAGCTGAAGGTGCCATTATTTCCTAATAAAATTTTCCGAAGGTCTGCAAGTCCTAAAGCCAATAATGGAAAGAAATAACAGCTCCTTACAATTGTTTAATCAGGGCCTAAAGCAACATGACAATATTTTATTTCAATGACCTATTATATTTTAATCCAATAGATGTTGTAATGTGCATTGGTACAGCAGATGGTGATATGTATTTGCTGTTTACAGATGTGAATGACTGTTGCTCATAAATGAAACCACCTATTTAACATAATGTAACACCGCAAAGAATATTTCATTGCTAGGTTCAACAAAACCAAAAGACGATCCTAACCAACCTTGCATGATGTTGGCAAACAAAAATAAAGCCTAGACATTAGGCTAGGCCTAGATGAGATAACAAGGTGATCGACTTTAAATCAATTCAAATAAATTCATATACTCCTGGTCTGCTTTAGCCTGCAGGTGACCATATTACCTGTTGTGGCTAGGCTGTAGCCTTATTCTATACATGTCATGTAATCAAGTTTGAATTGTGTCTGCATGGGGACAGAAAAATTATGGTAAATGATGTTTGAACTTAAATATTTTCAGTTATTACTATAATTTCGAATAATTACAGTTTATGGTAAAATACAATATGTTACTGGTGAGCAGAAAAAACTTTTTTTTGCATTCAAAAACAACAATGTATCTATTAATAATAATCTAGTATTTAAGTTAAAGAACACCTCCATATTTTAGCTTATTATACCTTATTAGGCCTAGTTTAGTTAAATTACTTTTATATTGTTGATGTTGTGTCTGATGTTTCTTGTGAAATTTTATTATAAACTGCCAATTTATTTATTTATTTTTTTATTTATTTGTATATGGACCCCATTGGAAATAAGTTTCTTAACTTTATGGGTTATCCATGGCATAATTTTGTTTTATTCCTTTATTCATGTAACCGTGTCTTTTTAATAAAATTTTATTGTTTTGTTTTTATGATGATGTAAATTGGAACTTTTTATGTGAGATGCTGAATAAAACAAAAACAGACAAAACAAAACAAAAACAACCAACAATTTACTGAAAAGTTCTTGCAACCCAAATAATTATGAACATAATAAAAATAAAAAAAGTAAAAATTATAAATACAACACATCATTTAAAAAAAAAATCTCTATAATGCATTTAATTGATGAGATTATTGGTAATCCTTACCCAAAGAATACATTTCTTCTTGAGGAACCTGTACCTGAGAGTAATACCAAATGCTATATTAGCCTGAGTTCCAAGGCCTGCAAATATATGCCACCACGCATGCAGCTGAGTCACTGGGGCAACGTACACAGGAAGAGCGTTTCTGATGGACCTACGGATGACGAGAGAAGCAACAAATGGATTAGTAATGCTCAGAATTGTGGTTTACACACAGACGTGTGACTACATGGGTGCAGGACAGGGCATGTGCCCGGGGTACGGAACTGAAAGGAGTGTCAAAATGAAATTGGATAAAAATTATATTGGGCTCCAATATTCCGAAAATATTGACGAGGTTTTTTTTAAAGATCTTTTATCAACAAGAAAATCAGTATAAAGAACCTATGAGTAAAAAAAAGGAGAGCAATTTCCATTCTTGAACCCCCTTGTGCAATCACATCATAAGCAAAATTCAAGCAAATTAGATGACTGTAATCCATTATTTTTTAGTTAAGTGTAATTGTAATACAGCTACCTGACTTCTTCACAGAATATGTTATCAATATTCCAGATGATGAAACCAGTGCCATAGATTAAGGTGGAAAACCAAAACAAATTCTTGGAAAACCCTTCATATCTGAAGAAAACAAATTTGCATTATTATTATTATTATTATTATTACTATTATTATTATTAACAGAACTACAATAACATTATTAAAATGATAAATCTATGTTTATAGTCAATAAAATTCAAAAATTGTTACACATAGTGTCTAGTATTATCATGTATATATGTGGCAAAGACAAACCAATTCAGTCACGCAAATATCAATTTTTAGTTATTAATACAGGGTTAAAAAGTAAAATGTGAGTTCATATCATATCATTTATTTTTCCAGTAAAACAAAAACAAAACAAAAAAAATTTTACAAAAATAAAGGAACAACCGTGACTGCCTGGTTGGATTGCCCAAAAGCAAAAACAGATGTCTGCTGTCAAGGGGCTCTCCACACAGTACGGTTACATTAAAATACAAAAATAGAAGATTTAAAAAAAAAAAAAAATACAATCTGAATTAATGTCAAGCTATGTACAATTTAGATTAAAATATAGGACTTGCAGTAAAATAATCATCAATTTTTTACAAAGTACAATGTTTAAAATTTAGGGCTTAAAATGTCCCTTAATTAAGTTTTCTAATAAATGAATAAATATTGCAAGAAAGTTCTCACATATAAAGGCCTCACATATAAAATGGTAAAAGAATCATTAAAATCCAACATTTCATTATGAAGTTACAGGAGTATAAACATACAGATGTTTAATGAACAATATTTGAGAAATCAGTCTTCAAAGTTTACTACGATTTTGGGCATTTCTTCGGCAGAAACCATCTCCAAATAGTTTAAAATTGTTGTTTTAACATTGAAAATGGGTAAAATAACAGCAAAGCTTTATGTATAGATATGTAAAGGTTTAGTTTAGTGCAATAAAATAGATTTCAAAAATCTTGACATTACAGCATGTTTTGGCCATTATCTCAGAAACAGGATTTGCGACGAGTGACTGTTTGGCTTGTCTATGCCACATATTATATTATTAGAGCTGTTGGTAAGATACTTGTCTTAATTCTAATGTGGTGGCTTAAAATCTTGTCAAGATTTTCCTTGTGCCTTAAAAAAAAACACACTCCCTTAAGGCCTCACATCAAGACTTTATAAGAGCATTTTGGTTTTATCAGCTCCAGAGATTGCTTGCAACTTCTGTGGGAATTGTGTGGATAGAGATCGACACTATCAAATTTAATTGGACAAATTTGTGTGATGTGCCCATATATGAGCTTGATGATGTTATATTACATCCAAATATGGGCATATCACATGTTTAAAAAAAAAACACACTCCCTTAAGGCCTCACATCAAGACTTTATAAGAGCATTTTGGTTTTATCAGCTCCAGAGATTGCCTGCAACTTCTGTGGGAATTGTGTGGATAGAGATCAACACTATCAAATTTAATTGGACAAATTAGTGTGATGTGCCCATATATGAGCTTGATGATGTTATATTACATCCAAATATGGGCATATCACATGTTTAAAAATCTGCATGGAAAGAACTTAAGCATGAAGAGTCACCCTCTTAAAATGATTAGGGAGCTTTCGATTTGAAGACATGACGCTAAAACGGAATCACTCATGCGTGACCATTCTACCGGGCGTCCAACGTTCTCTGTATACATGGATTTCGCCAAATTACGTTCTAGAAGCCACACGACGAGAAGAACTTAACGTTCTCGCATGCGCAGATGACTTTTAGCGACGTCATTATGTTCTACATCCCACCTACCGTCTTTGTGCAATTGAAAGCTCTCTATTTTTTAATTTCCCTCTAAAACCTTGAATAGAAGCCCAATGGGCTTAATCTTGAGATGAAGCCCATCTCGTATTGAAGCCCCCTCTTTAGCTTGCAAAAGTAGCGTCGAAAAGAAGCCCATCTCGAAAAGAAGCATTGGCTTCTTTTCGAGATAGTACAAACACTCTACATGAATTTCAAAGACACAAAAGAAATTGAAAACATGCTTGGTTTATACGGTAGTTTAGGTGATTTTTAATACCGGGTAATACACTCCATGATACAGACTTTTGATTTTACAGTGTCCCTATTAATTGTTTTAAAGAAGTAATTCCCTTCTCAAAAAGAAGCAAATTCAAATTTTCCAGAAAAAAACAAAACCCCAGGGATTCTATTCGAAGCTTATGGTATATAGTTAAGTTACACTTGTGTATTTTAAATGACATTTCATAAATAATACCGTAAAGACATAACGCTAACATATCAATTGTTTATGTTTCTTTACATCATGTGAGAAAACTCAAGTACATAAAATACAAGTAAAGAATGAACTTACTTGCAACAATATATCATACGAAGCAAAAGCGTAGCTACTAGTGTACCGTAAGCTGCCTGAAAAAAAAATTATACAATAAAATAGAAAATATTTATATGTATATGTTTGCCTCATTTCCATAAAATTGCTATAATGTCGCTACAATGTTTTTAAGGCAACCGCTACACAGCACAGGTGTCCCCAGCACAATCAGGAAAGTTCCCCGATTAAACTGACAAATGAACACCGTCGTCAATTGCATGTTTATGGAAATCTGGTTTAGTGAATTATTGCATAAAAATATGCTGGGGTCCCAAGTCTTCCAGAAATCGGGACGGTCTTCCGCACTCCCGCAAGCAAGCAAGAGTCTCCCAGAAATTAACCCATCTCTGCAAATTCATAATTTTGCATGTTTTCATTGCTTTATTTTCAATTTTCTCATGGAATTTCTCATGGACGGGTATCACTATGTGCAGGAAAATAAAATTAAATGTGTTAAAAAAGCTCGCTAACCAGATCAGTGGCGGATTCAAGAGAGGGGAAAACCGCCTGAGCCCCCTAAATATTTCAAAATTATGAAAAAATAAGGTAGAAATGAAAGTTATATTCAAATTTAAGTGTGAGAGTGCCATTTTTCGACCACCTAGAAGTGCCATAATCATAATTATTCTTACCTCAGCCCCAACCAAGGTGGGGCTAAGGTGGGTCGACCCTCTATCAGTGAAAATTCCTCCCTGGACCCCTTCTATTTTGAATTCCTGGATCTGCTACTGGATGGGGCTGATGTGGTCAAGACCCTCCATCTATGAAAGTCCCTTCCTGCCCTCACCCCACCCTTCGTTCATTATTTAAAGCCCTGTCCAGACTTATCAAATTTCATTTGACAAAAAACTGTTGTATGCCCATATATAGTCATTATGTGTCTATACATGGTCATAACGTCATGTCATCATGACATTATTTAGGTATGTCACATGTTCTGTCAAATTAAGACAAGGCTACAGAATGTGAAATGTTTGTAGAGGGCAGCAGACTACAGCAATATCCTACCTGATGGAAGAGAGGGTTGATGATTAGGAGATAACAAAATGTTGTGACAAGAGCATAGGCAGTCAGGAAGATGCCGAGAGGATAGTTGTGACTTTTTGCTGGTGAATTACTTTCAAGTCTTGAAAAGAAAATAATGTTTATAAATGTTATACTTCAAAGGCAAATTAAATATTTAATCTCACTACAACAAAATGTGGCATCAAAGTTTATCTACTTAGTAGATATACTTTGAACACTGTATTTTAAAGTTCCATCTCGCTGTTAAATGAGGGTGCCTGTTTGCTATAGCACCGCTATTGTGTTTAATAGCAGAAAAATTAATGTTCTTCCACAGATAAGGTAAAATATATTGCAATGTTGCCCCAAGCAGTACGATTTATAAACCGGGGTAGGTAGATTTATATTTTTTATATATTTGTTTGTTTGTTTGTTTTTTTGGTTATTTATAAATCAACTTTCTTTGCAGATACAAAGCACTTCTGTCCCAGGTCATTAGGTCTTTAGCTTAAGTGCTGCTACTGTAATAAGTACAGAAGCCAGTAACACCACCAGGTACCCATTTATACTCCTGGGTGGAGAGAAGTAATGCAGATAAAGTGTCTCGCTCAAGGACCCACATAAAATGCACAGGGAGGGAAATCCAAGTCGTTCCTGCTGCACCAAAAAATTTCAGTCACTCGTCGCAAGTTGTGTTTTAAAGATAATGGCCAAAATATGCTGGAATGCCAACATTTTTAAAAATTATTTTATTATAAATATATATCTATACATATTGCTATGTTGTTATTTCCCCCATTTTCAATGTTAAAACAACTATTTTTAACGATTTGGTGATTGTATCTTCCTGAGAAATGCACAAAATCATAAACTTTAAAGGCTGATTTCTCATTATATGTTATTTAAGCAGCTGTACAGTATGTTCAAATGTCCTGTAACTCCATAACGAAATATCGGATTTAAATGATTCTTTTACCATTTTATAGCTCTCATTTTACTGTTTAACCCTGTATTAATAAATAAAAATTTATTTTTGCGACGAGTGACTGGTTTGGCTTGTCTTTGCCACATATACTATAGGGCCAGGCTTGATTCTGTGGTTCGTTACCAACTTTTATCAAGCTGTTTAGACAAAATGAAATGCAATAGTAATAGTAATTTATGCTTTTTATCCCAAGCTGAGAAAATCCAAAAGATTGGAAGATCAATAACTAAAGCAATTCTGCATGGAAGTCATTAAGAATTGTTATTGAAACTATTCTTCCTATCCTTAAGTTCATTTACTGATCTATTTAGCTAGGCTCAATTTAAACAAGCAAAGCGCAATCAACGGTCAAGTATACTGTGCATGTGCAGTGGTCCGTGCGATTGAAATCGCCTAACAAGGCTATAACAATTCAACTATAATAACTACAGTAGATCTAACCTACAGTATATTGGTATAAGGTAACAAAAAGTGGAAATTCCTACATAAGCTACAGCAGATCAAAGCTCCTGTATGAAAATAAGTAAAGATGTCTAGCAAAAACACAATCAAAATTATTCATCTGCTTGCAAAAAAAAAACAAACAAAAAAACACCATAATAATATTAATAATGGAGATATTTGAGTTTCAGCACCTAGCAACTATTTTAAATTAAAATTAGTATTATAATATTGTATTTGTGCTAGTTTGATTAAGTACATTATTGGAGAGCCACTCTGATAGTGACTTACACTATCCCCAGGGTACTGTTTATTTTTCAGCTAGACCTTTTGTATTGTCTTCTTTTGTTTCTCTTTGTGTAATTGGTTTACCTGGAAATTGAATAAAATAAAATAAATAAATAAACTACACAGGATTCAACTCTTTTTTTTTTTTTTTTTTCCATTGTATACAGTATAACCAGTAGTAACAATATTGACCAATTAGAGTAGAAATTGGATTGGATTTCTTTGGTGAGAAGTAAATACAGCCCACAAAATTCACAATACTTATTTCCAGTGTGGAAGCAGTTTGGCGCAGCGGGAACGGTTTGGTTTCCCAACCTCAAGTTCGGGGTTTCAATCCCTCGCTGTGCATTTCACTTGTGTCCTTGAGAAAGACACTTTAGCAATCTGCATTGCTACTTTTCAACCAGGAAGATAAAATGGGAACCTGGTGGGGTTGCCTGCTCCTGCGCTGATTACCAGCAGCAACACTTAGCATGTAGACCCAAGGACCAGGGAAAAGAACTGCGCTTTATAACCGCGAGGAAGAGGAGCATTGTAAATGCCTGAATAAGACACTACATTGGGGAAAATAATGTCTCACACTCTTTTATGAAGAGTGCTCTGTGTTCTTTAAAGTGCACATGGACACAATCGCACAAAAGACCAATGCCTAACAATGACGATGCTAATGATAAAACAACACAATAATAATTTAAGGAAACAGATTGATTGATTTTCAAATATACTGATGTTAATGATGGGTAAAACAACAATTTTAAGTGTTGATTGGTTTGTTTTATTTGTTTTAATAATAATAACAAATAATAAAATATATAAATGTACTGAGTATTCGGTACATTTCCACGTCAGGTAGGGCAAAATTACACCTATAAATAATAAAATATATTTACAACATACAGTATTATTATATATAAGGATAAATTGTATATAATTTTCATGAATAAATAAATTATACCTAAATTAATTACTTGTATGTATTTAATAGTATAAACAGAGTTGAAGTACAGTAGGGATGAACAGATCAACTATAAAATTAGATAAAAAAGAATTTAATTTTATAGTTAATATGGGGCAACCACACCTTGTAAATTTGAAACTGCTAATATATTGATACATGAACAGATATAGTAAGGCAAAACCACAGCCAGCAACTCAACGATTGAAAGAGGAAATACTGGACTTATCACTATCCAGGTAAGAAATAATTAGCAGTTCAAAGTACAAAATACAACAAAGCCACTTACAGACAATAAAGGAAGACACATGTTCCATATATCATGGGTAGCTCATCAAACAGCTGAAAACACAACAATCAATTATTCATAAGTCACAAATTAATAAATAAGTTACTAAATAATGAATAAATATGGCAAATACAAGCCAAACCTGTCACTCATCGCAAATCCTATTTCAGAGATAATGGCCAAAACATACGGGAATGTCAAAATTTTGGAAATCTATTTTATTGCACTAAACTACCCTTTATATATCATGCTTTGCTACGCTGGTATTTTCCTCATTTTCAATGTAAAAACAACAATTTTTAACGATTTGGTGTTGGTTTTTGCCTGAAAAATGCCTAAAATCAAACTTTGAAAGCTGATTTCTCAAATATTGTTTTTTAACAGTTGTATGACTAAACTCTTGTTTTACTCTTGTACTAATAACTAAAAATCAATTTTTGCAACCAGTGTCTGGTTTGGCTTGTCTTTGCCACAAATAATATTAAGCAAAAAGAAAACAGTTTTTGAAATCTAAAGTTGCAATTTTGGGGTTGTAATAATGGTGGGCTATTGAACATCTAGGCAGTGGGAACGAATTATGATCATTTACTGTACTTTTGATAATTAATATTAGTATGTCGGTATTTCTATGATTATCAAAAAAATTTTAATTATAACAGTAATCTTGTGTAACATTTATGAAGTCTTTATATTTATCATTATTATCATGATTTATTGAATAATAAATATAAAAATAATATTTAGCAATAATAATAAAAATTATATAATATTTATAATTTGAATAAAATAATAGCAATAAAGATAATCAGTATAGTACAGTGTTAATTAATCATGTGAACAACAAAAAAAATTAACGAAAATTATAGTCAACATTACTAAACCAAAGAAAAAAGAAATCAAAAAGCACTGTGCATTTATGGAGGTGTGTTTATTATTTAATGATCTTACCTGCATCTGGTAAAGAAGAGTCATATGGAAAAACCAGGAACCAATTCCAACAACTACAAGGAAATGAAAAACATGATGTGTCAGATATTAAATACTTTAAAAAAAAAAAAACTTTTATCAGACTAAATCTATCATTTAACATCTGTTCTGTGAAATTATGCACTATAAACATTTTTTATATTCTATAGGCCTTACTTACTCAGGAGGCCAAAGAAAGCCAGTACAAATCGCCTTTCCAACCCATCCTTGACAGCGAACCGTATTCCAATCAATGGTGGAAATATCATAAATACATTACTCACAGTATTCCCTGAAAAATAGTAAAACAAAAAAAAAAATGGTTTAAGAGTGTATTTTCATGTACTGTATTGTGATGAAATACAGTGCACCATACAATTTAAGACTCTGAGACCCCTCTAATTGGCAGTGGCAGCTCTAGGATATATTTTCTGGGGGGAGGGGGAGGGGCTAAGATGTCCAACAGGGGAACTTGAGATCGTATGCCAGAGCTGTTTGAAGGGGGGTTAAGAGAGAGTTCCCCCTCTCAAATGAGATTTTTTTTAAGAACAGCAGCCTCTGGAAGGCTGGAAATGGCACTTTCAGACTGTGACAGACTTGTGTTGGCTTAATATTTATATATTTTTATGGTCTTGACCTGTCCGGTGGGGAATTGACATGACTGGTGGGGGAATTAAGCCCCTCCTCCCATCCACCCGCTGGCTGCGCAACCACTGCTAATTGGAGAGCACTTTTTCACAGAACAAAATAACAATCTTCAATCTATTAACACAGGCTAAACCTGTAAATGAAGACTGAACCAGTAATGGTGGTGCTTCACCTGGCAGCACTGTACATGTTACAGTGTGTACCAAGGCGAGTGTATTAATTGGGGTGGTGATGCAGTAACTGTAATGGGTTCTGAAGTAGCTACTGTAGAGTACGTGCTGCAGTACTGTGTCTGTGTCTAAAAAAAACTGGGAAGGGGTAGGGTTAGAGGTCAGGCTCTCAGCTAACAATTTCACATTATAATAATATTGTTAGTTATCAGTTTTTGTAGAACCATACATACATTTTTATACAACTAATTTCTGATGAAACAACGTTTAAAATGTTGCTCAGTGGTGGCGTCAGCAGGAAGGGGAGCAGGGGCTTAAGCCCACTCATCAGACAGGTCCAAAGGTCAGAGCTTGTCAGGAAGTTGAGCCAAAAAAAAAAAAAAAAAAAGGCCTGTATGATATAAAATGCATGTTTATTGAGTTGAGTTTGACTGTATTTTATCAACTTCTTATCGCATTTAATAAAAGTATTTTTTAAGTCTGCGAGCACCATTCCCGGCCATCTGGAGGCCCCTTTACAAAAACAACTCACTAGTGAGGGGACATCCCCTTGCAAACCCTTCCCCGTCTAGCTAGGTCAGAAGGCCCTTGGATGGCAATATGCGCGCCACAGTTATCCTTATCCCCTGTCGTACTTACCCCCCACCCCAAGAAAATCACCAGCTGTCACTGGTTGTGATAACTTTATGTTTTTACAGAACCTCATCACTTAACGTTTCGTGTTTGATGGGCTGGCTGTTCAGTAAACTGAGAATGAGATGACTGCTGCAGCCTACAATGAAGACATACTGCTAAATTGTAACTGATATTTTGGGGTGGCCGGGGGTGCAGTAACATTTCTGGAGTCCTATAGTGCCTTGCCCTGCTTTGCACATGAAGTTACAATGATTTTTTTTTTTCAAAATAATTATAACTCGATTCTTTGCATTAAACCGGACAATGACAGCAACTAAAAAATTTTAATAAAAAATACCTAGGAAAAATCCATCCATGAATGAGAAATTACAATTTTCCCTGGTCATGATTGTTCATCTCATGATCTGTGCTGAGCAGAGATAGATTGTAGTAGCTGTAGGCCTAGCATCGTGACTTATATAGAGCGGTCCTGTCACGCCAAAATTGGTCCGGGCCAAAAAATGTCTGGCGGACAGATTTTGGCTGCCAAAATCGGTCAGTCGGACTACTAAAATCGCTTGGATAAAATTGGTCTGCGTCGGCCTGCCATTTCATTTGTAACTCGTCTGCTGCTCGTAGGGTATGATTGTCTCTCCCGTGGAGTGGAGGAAAGTATTATGCTTTTCCCACACTTGCAAAGTCTTTTCAGTAAACAGAATCATGATTCGTTAAGCTTTTGAGGAAGTGTTTTATCAAACCCACCAGATAATGCATTTCCTAGGCCACAATACAAACAGCGTGCACCATTTTCGGTGGCTGTGGTTAGGCCTACGTTTGGGCCTAAAAGACTGATTTATTAGTTTTAAATATTCCGGATTATTGTCTGGGGTATTAGATCATACAATAGATGTTCTAATACATGATAAAGGGGTCAGAATTCTCACACAACCGAAACAAAACAAGGTAAAAAAATTAACTCCAGCAGACCAACACGATTTAAGACCACATCGTTTAACTTTACTTAATTTTCACTAGAGATTTCAAACGTATAATAACAAATGAAAACATATTAGGCTATATATAATGAGAGATATAAGATATTTATCTAGTCATTTGATTACAAAAAAAATATGAACAACCTTAATATAAAAATACTGTACAAGTTATCACTACCAAAAAGACGCCGGACCAATTTTGACTTATGTGGACTATATTTGGCAGGTAATTCCGGCGGACCGATTTTGGCCCCGGACCAAATTTTTCCTGACAGTCCTACTAAACACTAAACGGAACATAGGCCGTCGATAGAGTAGTCATCAATTGTCTTTTCGGCAGGTGTGAGTCACTAAGTGCCCTTTATTAGAGTCAAGGCCTACACTGTGACTATGGAAGATTACAGTAGTCTAGGCTAGCAAGGCCATCGTTCGTAATTCAACATCCGAAATATACTCACAGAACTCTGCAATGTACATGGAATTAACGTAGTTTTGTTCACACCAGTCTAGAGTAGAGGTCGGTTCTCCCCACACACCAATGTTATCAATAGGTGCCATTTCAGTGTCTGTTCTTATTAATAAGAGAGGCCCAAACCGTGTGTAAACAAAAAATGGTATCACTGTATCACCAGGTACGCGGTAAGTGTTCAAGCGCGTCATTCATTTGCTAAACGCGTTCATTATGTGAATAGTATACAGTTTCATTTCATACCAACATCATGCTATACCCTTTTTATTATTTTTTTACAAGAACACATTTTGTAAGAACTTTGAGGCAGAAATCGCTTAAAAATTAAGAACAAAATAATTTAGGCTGAGGTAAAATGTCAAATGAGAATTTTATTATTCAAAAATAAAATTTAAAAAAAAAACAACAAATCTTCTGTAGACCTACAAATATTTGCAGTAGATGTGGCTATATTAATACCCTCTAATACGAAGAGTCATGGGACCCGGGGGTAAGAAAATGTTGGGGACTCGTTGCATATCAGTAAAGTAGACAATGTCAAAATATCGTGTGACTATAAACAATACAATACCAACTAATATGCACACACATTTTTAATTTGAATAATTGCGTACAACACATTAATAGTCTCAAAAATACTTGGCCCTATATAAAGACGGTTGGGTAAAAAAATTGATTGATTTAATAACGTGTCAAATTTCAATATGTCAAAATCACAATAAAGCAACAACTTATTATTTTAACTTTTACTATTACTTTTTAATTATCAATTTACTGTTATAACGAATGTTATAGAAAAACTTATTGGAGTGAGTACAAAAATACATAATACATTCGAATATATTAAGATATAAATACAAGTAGGCCTATAACCTCGCTTTTAATAATTTATTAAAAAAAATAAAAGTTATTAAAGATAATTACTTATTTACAGCGCATACAATATTCATTCATTTATTCATCTTTTATTTCAGAATTTCAAATCCATAGAACGACAAAAAAAAAAAAAACACCAAAAAAAACAAAAAAAAAAACAAAAAAAAAAAAAAATAAACCAAAAAATAAACCAAAAAAAAAAAACCAAACAAACAAAAACAAAAAACGAAAAAACCTGCAATACTCAAACTGCGACCCAACAGGCACTAAATAGAAAGCGTTCTCGTGTTCATTTCCATTGTGTAATTTTCGATTTTCTTTTAAGAGAACTGAAAACGTTAATCAGTACCTAAAATTGTTTAAATTCAAATAAAAACGGTAAAGCTAAAACGTCAGAGCTTCCAGTTGAGGAGAAGAAAGGAGAGTCTAGAGATCCAGAGAATTTCAGACGGAATGGGGG
>NW_022742319.1:710819-726751 GCF_011630105.1 Anneissia japonica | reverse complement strand
CTTTTGATAATTAATATTAGTATGTCGGTATTTCTATGATTATCAAAAAAATTTTAATTATAACAGTAATCTTGTGTAACATTTATGAAGTCTTTATATTTATCATTATTATCATGATTTATTGAATAATAAATATAAAAATAATATTTAGCAATAATAATAAAAATTATATAATATTTATAATTTGAATAAAATAATAGCAATAAAGATAATCAGTATAGTACAGTGTTAATTAATCATGTGAACAACAAACGAAAATTATAGTCAACATTACTAAACCAAAGAAAAAAGAAATAAAAAAGCTCTGTGCATTTTTGGAGGTGTGTTTATTATTTAATGATCTTACCTGCATCTGGTAAAGGAGTGTCATATGGAAAAACCAGGAACCAATTCCAACAACTACAAGGAAATGAAAAACATGATGTGTCAGATATTAAATACTTAAAAAAAAAAAAAACAAACTAATATCAGACTAAATCTATCCTTTAACATCTGTTCTGTGAAATTAGCACTGTGAGTATAGCCTTTGTTTGAGGCGGACTACAGTATGCACTATAAAAATGTTTATATTCTAAAGGCCTTACTTACTCAGGAGGCCAAAGAAAGCGAGTACAAATCGCCTTTCCAACCCATCCTTGACAGCGAACCGTATTCCAATCAATGGTGGAAATATCATAAATACATTACTCACAGTATTCCCTGAAAAATAGTAAAACCAAAAAAAAAATGGTTTGAGAGGGTATTTTCATGTACTGAATTGTTATCAAATACAGTGCACCATACAATTTAAGACACTGAGACCCCTCTAATTGGCAGTGGCAGCTCTAGGATATATTTTCTGGGGGGGGGGAGGGGGAGGGGCTAAGATGTCCAACAGGGGGACTTGAGATCGTATGCCAGAGCTATTTGAAGGGGGTTGGGAGAGAGTTCCCCCTCTCAAATGAGATTTTTTTTAAGAACAGCAGCCTCTGGAAGGCTGGAAATGGCACCTTCAGACTGTGACTGTGACTTGTGTTGGCTTAATATTTATATATTTTTATGGTCTTGACCTGTCCGGTGGGGAATTGACATGACTGGTGGGGGGAATTAAGCCCCTCCTCCCATCCACCCGCTGGCGGCGCCACCACTGCTAATTGGAGACCACTTTTTCACAGAACAAAATAACAATCTTCAATCTATTAACACAGGCTAAACCTGTAAATGAAGACTGAACCAGTAATGGTGGTGCTTCACGTGGTAGTACTGTACATGTTACAGTGTGCACCAAGGCTAGTGTATTAATTGGTGTGGTGATGCAGTAACTGTAATGGGTTCTGTAGTAACTACTGTAGAGTACGTGCTGCAGTACTGTGTCTGTGTCTAAAAAAAAACTGGGAAGGGGTAGGGTTAGAGGTCAGGCTCTCAGCTAACAATTTCACATTATAATAATATTGTTAGTTATCAGTTTTTGTAGAACCATACATACATTTTTACAAACTAATTTCTGATGAAACAACATTTAATATGTTGTTCCAACGTTGTGATCAGTGGCAGCGTAAGCAGGAAGGGCAGCAGGGACTTAAGCCCACTCATCAGACAGGTCCAATGGTCAGAGCTTGTAAGGAAGTTGAGCCAAAAAAAAAAAGAAAAAAAAAAGGCCTATATGATATAAAATGCATGTTTATTGAGTTGAGTTTGACTGTATAATAACAATTGAATTTTATCAACTCCACATTTAATAAAAGTATTTTTTAAGTCTGCGAGCACCATTCCCGGCCATCCAGAGGCCCCTTAACAAAAACAACTCACTAGTGAGGGGGACATCCCCTTGCAAACCCTTCCCCGTCTAGCTAGGTCAGAAGGCCCTTGGTTGCACATAAAGTTACAATGATTTTTTTTTTTTCAAAATAATTATAACTCGATTCTTTGCATTAAACCAGACAATGACAGCAACTAAAACTTTTAAATAAAAAATACCTAGGAAAAATCCATCCATGAATGAGAGATTACAATTTTCCCTGGTCATGATTGTTCATCTCATGATCAGTGCTGAGCAAAGATAGATGATTGTAGTAGCTGTAGGCCTTGCATAGTGACGTATATACAGTAGAGTGGTCCTGTCACGCCAAAATTGGTCCGGGCCAAAAAATGTTTGGCGGACAGATTTTGGCTGCCAAAATCGGTCCGTCGGACTACTAAAATCGGTCCTCCGGACCGATTTTAGCCGCTAATAACTGCTCCCGCTTGGATAAAATTGGTCTGCGTCAGCCTGGCCACTTCATTTGTAACTTGTCTGCTGCTCGTAGGGTATGATTCCCTCTCCCGTGGAGTGGAGGGAAGTATTATGCTTCTCCCACACTTGCAAAGTCTTTTCAGTAAACAGAATGATTCGTTAAGCTTTTGAGGAAGTGTTTTATCAAACCCACCAGATAATGCATTTCCTAGCCGCAATACAAACAGCGTGCCCCATTTTCGGTGGCTGTGGTTAGGCCTACGTTTGGGCCTAAAAGACTGATTTATTAGTTTTAAATATTCCGGATTATTGTCTGGGGTATTAGATCATACAATAGATGTTCTAATACATGAAATAAAGGGGTCAGAATTCTCACACAACCGAAACAAAACAAGGTAAAAAAAATTAACTCCAGCAGACCAACATGATTTAAGACCACATCGTTTAACTTTACTTAATTTTCACCAGAGATTTCACACGTATAATAACAAATGAAAACATATTAGGCTATATATAAATAATGAGAGATATATGATATTTATCTAGTCATTTGATTACAAAAAAATATGAACAACCTTATAAAAATACTGTACAAGTTATCACTACCAAAAAAGACGCCGGACCAATTTTGGCTTATGTGGACTATATTTGGCAGGTAATTCCGGCGGACCGATTTTGGCCCCGTACCAAATTTTTCCTGACATAGTAATCATCAATTGTCTTTTCGGCAGGTGTGAGTGCCCTTTACTGTTAGAGTCAAGGCCTACACTACGGTAGATTACACAGTAGTCTAGGCCAGCAAGGCCATCGTTCGTAATTCAACATCCGAAATATACTCACAGAACTCTGCAATGTACATGGAATTAACGTAGTTTTGTTCACACCAGTCTAGAGTAGAGGTCGGTTCTCCCCACACACCAATGTTATCAATAGGTGCCATTTCAGTGTCTGTTCTTATTAACAAGAGAGGCCCAAACCGTGTGTAAACAAAAAATGGTATCACTGTATCACCAGGTACGCGGTAAGTGTTCAAGCGCGTCATTCATTTGCTAAACGCGTTCATGATGTGAATAGTATACAGTAGGCTTTCATTTCATACCCACATCATGCTATACCCTTTTTATTATTTTTTGACAAGAACACATTTTGTAAGAACTTTGAGGCAGAAATCGCTTAAAAATTAAGAACAAAATAATTTAGGCTAAGGTAAAATGTCAAATGAGAATTTTATTATTAAAAAAAAAAAAAAACAAAAACAACAAATCTTCTGTAGACCTACAAATATTTGCAGTAGATGTGACTATATTAATACCCTCTAATACGACGAGTCATGGGACCCGGGGGTGAGAAAATGTTGGGGACTTGTTGCATATCAGTAAAGTAGACAATGTCAAAATATCGTGTGACTATCTAACAATACCAACTAATATGCACACACATTTTTAATTTGAATAATTGCGTACAACATTAATTATAGTCTCAAAAATACTTGGCCCTATATAAAGACGGTTAGGTAAAAAAAAATTGATTGATTTAACAACGTGTCAAATTTCAATATGTCAAAATCACAATAAAGCAACAACTTAATATTTTAACTTTTACTATTACTTTTTAATTATCAATTTACTGTTATAACGAATGTTATAGAAAAAACTATTGGAGTGAGTGAGATAAAAAAAAATTATTTAAAAAAATAAAAGTTATTAAAGATAATTACTTATTTACAGCGCATACAATATTCATTCATTTATTCATCTTTTATTTCAGAATTTCAAATCCATAGAACAGAAAAAAAAAAAACAACAGAAAGAAACAAACATAAAAAAAAACACAAAAAAACAAAAAACAAAACAAAACAAAAACAGAAAGAAACAAAAATAAAAAAAAAACAAAAAAACAAAAACAAAAAACAAAAAACAAAAAAACCTGCAATACTCAAACTGCGACCCAAGAGGCACTAAATAGAAAGCGTTCTCGTGCTCATTTCCATTGTGTAATCTTCGATTTTCTTTTAAGAGAATTGCAAAAACGTTAATCAGTACCTCAAATTGTTTAAATTCAAATAAAAACGGTAAAGCTAAACGTCAGAGCTTCCAGTTGATGAGAAGAAAGGAGAGTCTATAGATACAGAGAATTTCAGACGGGATGGGGGTGGGGGTAATGAAGTTCTCGCCGCCGCGCCCACCTCAGCCCCATCATGGTTGGTGTAAAAAGTGGCAAATAATCGAGCTCTCCTTTCACCCCACTGCTGGATCGCCACTGAAGTCATGGGTGCAGTGTCCTCTTTTCCTTTTTCCTCTTTTAACTCAAATTTTTCTCACTCTTTTTAATTTTTCGGCTTGACTGACGTGGGGGGGGGGGACACGTGCCCTCATCCCCCCGGATCCGCCACTGAATAAAACCCAACTACTTGGCAAGTTCCCCTGGTACCAGGATATACGAGGTTGTTCACACTTTGATTTTTTTTTAGTGTAAGTTTCCTTTTTTTCACTTTTTGATTTATTGGTATTCTTTTTATTTTTGCTATGTTTGATTTATTTTTACATTTTTAACTGACAGAATATAACAGTAGTAAACGAATATTCCTGAACAGATATTTTGTGGGTTTAATATCACTTTCTATAAGAAACAGATATCATAAATCATATAACATAACTTGTGGACAATGGGCAATTTCTGCTGTCCGACGTCTGTGTGCATTGAAAACATGACGATAATGTTGCCAAACCACTAACCGTAACTCAGGCTACGAGCCTCGGTTGACACTTAACAATCACATCAAACGACCCGGTAACTAATCCTGGAGCCTGTCATCACCTAGCTACACTGCCTGCTGCCTTCTCATCATCATCTTCTTTATCATCATAAGTGCATTTCCAAGCATCTATAAAACTAAAAAAATTTCGAAGGAGGATCTCCAGTCCCCTTCCCTGAACAACCCCACCCTCGAAATCATTCTGTGCGATAGTCAGGGTAAACTCTGGATCCGCGCCGGGAAATGGATCAGTCTCGAATTGGAAGGTACATTCATGTATTATACTATTTTTTTCTCCTAATTTAAGGGATTTGCCGACAACCATTCCAAACGGGTTCCAGATGGAGGACCACAGACAGACGGGTGACTTCACTGGCAAAGGATTTCAGAATAAGAGGATCTCGAATTGGAGGGTGCACTGTTATAGGTCCATGGTATTACTGTTTTTTTTTTTTTTACTTGAAGAGTTTTCACAAGGGGACAGATGAGGGCCCAGAGATCCCGACGGGGTTTCTCTAGGCCCTTGGCTAGTGTAAAACTACCCTGTTGAAAAAGGCTGGCACCGCTGTTAATTGAATCCGTTTTTCCGATTATTTTGTGTAAAAATACAGAACCCTCTAGAATTCCAAACACCTCTAATTCGAGACCAATTTTTCAAAGTACCAAATAACATTCTTAAGCTTTTATTTAATTTTATTTCTTAAAATTTTATTCCTTTAGGCACACGACCAAAGTACCAATAGCGACTTAATTACTGTCCTATTAAATACTGTAGTTGGCAATCCCTTCACATGACAAACATAAACACATGATGCTTTATAGACCAAGTCTCATGAGGCTTAGGGAGTTAAGTTGTTTTGGTCGTGAGAAAGAATGCTGTTAGGGGTGGTTCACAATTATCAACATTTTCGCAAGTGTACAAACTGTAGGCCTATTTTTTTCGGTAGGGCCTATCCCTTCCTCCCCCTGAAAGTTGTAGGCTACATAAAAAATGTTGATTTTCCAAAACCATTCTCCATATTTTGTGAACCATCTCGAATAGACCTACGATCATTGATCTAAAACTTGCGTAAGGTCAGAAATTAGTGGGGTCAGAGATCATTTTATGTTGCAGCCGCAACTGTATGGAACAGCTCATCGTATTTGGTTACTTAAAATGTCTATTGTATCCATGGCTGTTGATAATATCAATCTATTATTTTCAATTATTACATGATATTTTGAATCAACTGTTGGTGCACTTGTGAAAATGTGAATTGTGAACGATCCCTTACCGTGGCAGGAATTGAACCCAGGACCCTGGGATTGGAAAGCAAGCTTCTTAACCAGACAGCTATTCTACTCCACAGTGACACAAACTACCAAACCCAAGCTTAACCACCAAGCTATTCAACTCCACTTTTAACACAAACCAAATCTCAAGACCACTTCAACATTTTCAGGTGGTCTGAAATTGGTTAAATTGATTGTGTAAAAGCATAACTGCTGGATGAATGAGCAGTCGGTGCTTCATATAGACAGTTATCTCGTACGTGTACGAGATATTAAGTCGTAGGCCTACGTACGAGTTAATTATCTCGTAGACGATATAATAATTTTACGTACGAGTTCGTAGGTAGGACTACGGGATATTAAGTCGACAGTGGGTTATATTATACGACGGAGGGGGAGGGGGTCCATGCCTGTCTAACTGTGGGGAGGAGTAATTCCCCCGATCTCCGTTCTGGTCATAGAGCTATTAAACAACTAGAGTGCTAACAAGATGGCGCAGCAATGCAGAGTGATGGGCCCATAGAGCTATTATTCTTATTATATCTCTATGGCTGTACCGAACTTTCTGAGTAAATTGAGGGCGCAATTGCAAACGATGGTGCTGAGCGAATTTTGATTGGCTAAATCTGTGGCAGCCATCTTGGATGGTACACACACACAGTTCTGCCTATTTCGAACATTGAATACATTGCGGTTAGCGCTCTAGTATTCTTATTATACCTCTATGGTTCTGGTACATTTTCGCTGTAGGCCTACACGAATGGGCAGCTAAGTGTCAATCTTCTTTAAAACGCGTTCACAATTGTTAAAAAACGTTACACAATAGTTTGAACCTTGAGACATTAATTAAGATCTGTTTGTAGATAATTTGTCTCTTCATCAAAATGGTTGTATTTTAGCAGGAATGTAATCATCTATGATCCACAATGTTTCAGCAACTCTCCAAAAAATAAAAAAATAAAAAAACTTTTAATAATTATCAGTCTGTTCAAAATTAGGTAACTGGAATTTTTTTTAGTACCAACATAACCTCCATCCCCATCACCACTACAACCACCTTCACTGCCTATTGGCATATAAACAAATGACAACAACCACCACCATTTAATAGACATCTATGATTGACTGGCACATCAATTACGTCATAGTTATTTATTAACATCCTTTTGTAACATACGACTTTTTCTAAGGAGTGAATCTCTTAAGTTCCATTTATCTTTTACAGAAAATAGCCATCGCATGAATAATAATACTAAACGGCATCTCCTTCACTACACTAAAATCAATCGTCATAATACAATGATGTTGTTATCAATCGGAGATTGATTGCAAATTGCAACGGATGGTTTATCTGACGTCATAATCTTTGAACTAACTGCCAATTGAATTCTTATATCACAAAACAAGCCATACAATTAAAAAATAGTTAATACACATTTTATTCTAACACAAGAACTTACTATACGGAAAAGAATCCGAATTGTGCTTATTATGTAGTCACTTGACTGCAAAGGACATCTTTTTGCCTGTTTTACCCTTACTATTAAGGTTCCATCTCAAACCTATTTTCCCCTTTAAATACGGTATAATATTCATTAATATTTCTAGATATTATCATACTTTGGCAATGGGATGAAATGTGAAAGCCAGGCAGTGCTAAAAACACCAACACATGAACTATAATATACGAAATAATCAAATTGTGGTTTGGATAGGCCTTGTATACGTGCCTCTAAAATAGACGATTACAATTTATTTTTTTTTTGTCAGAAAGAAAAATCACAAAAGAACATCGCATCGAAAATTACACCTTTGTTTCACATGACTTGGTCCTGACGAGCAAAACATCAATTTACACGACGTAACGTACGGTACTCTAAACAACAGAGAATGATGGATGAATAATGCTGCGTTCTATACACATGGCCGTTATAATCCCAGACAGCATCCCAATGCTCGTTCAGACAGTGACGTATCTAGGGGTAGGGTGTTCCCCCACTCCATCTTCGCCCACCCCCTCCCACATCAGCCCCCACACCCAATTCAAGACTCCTGGAAACGCCACTGCGTCCTGGTCGTAAAAAGAGCGAACAGTCCAACGTTTATAATCGTGTACTTTTTTTAATCATTGCGAGTCTGGAATTGCGCATAACTGTTGTACATCAGAGTTATTGTCCAATTTCATTTAGATCATTGAAACGAAATTCACATCGTGTTGATAAAAGTAGTAATATCGGATATTTATAATGGGGAGTCACCATTATTGAGGAATATGTTTACAGAAACCATAGGTGGATTTAAACATTATATAATATATCTACCATTATTGTGTACTACCCATAAAAACGGAAGTAGGTTTATAATTATTTCATGAAAATGTTGGCGTAGTATAGAAATATTAATCGATTATGGGAATCTGTCTCAATGCCCTGTATTCTAAAATTTCTAAAAATTAGTTGATTTAATATCTTGGATACACTTTAGTTTAGTGTGTTTAGTGTTTATTTAGTGTTTTTATAGTGTTTTTTTCATGGGAATTATTTATTTAAAAAATCCCCATGGTTGATGAAGGTAATAAGCTGCCTTCCCACTCAAATCCACTGCCAGATATGCCTACCATTTGATTTAAAAACGCCAATGTCTGCAATGTTCGCATAATCAACAAAATATAAAAAAGATCAAAATATTCTTAATCATTATGAAAAAAACTTCCTCCCAGGCACAAGGTTTTCAAACTTGGTGTTGCTACGTCCAGTTTTGTCTTGCATGCAAACTTCTCTCCCAGGTCTAGAAAATCTGAAATTGAATAAATGAAAATATTTTAATATTTTAGTGTATTAAGTACTATATTTTTAGATACCGACTTTTCTTCCACAAAAACAAAATAATGTTTCGTTTTCATCGGTAAAATTAATTAGTTTTTGAGGGGGCAGTTATGTGATGCGCCTCGTTCTTCTACGTCATAGAGCTGGAGCCAAAAACCTGTTCAGCATTAAACAGCATGCTTAGGTGTTCGTTAAGTTTTTCTTTTGATTGTGTAATGGCTTTCGTTTCTGACTTCTATGCTTACAATACGAAATATCTTAAACCAATGGTCACGGTATTACCGCCTAGTTGGAACACCAAATAACATCTTTTTTGTATTAGGCCCTCTGCAATCATGACCGCTATATATAATGTACTGGCTGTATATAAAGTCTGTCAATGGTGATGTTCCAACAATTTCTCTCATCCTTGGATTAAAATATACGGTTGAAGCATTCTTCTTCAGATGGTTGCACTACATTTCTTACTCTGTCAAACCCTCTCTTGACCATCTGTCTCAACCGTTTGTACCAACACGTTTCCAACATCTTAATCCACTTTCATTCGGAAACCAGGCTTAGGTACCATGGAGTCTGGACCGAACACAAACCGCGCCTCTAAAATTGTCTTTCTTGTTTTCATATAGACATCGTGATCTTTCAGGACCTCTTTCAAAACTTTCCTGTAACACTTGAAGTTCTATGGTGAGTGAAGCATCCATCTGCTAATTTATTTTTACCAAACATTTGTGTCTTCGTTTTTTTTATAGAAATACATTTAGCCCATATCTTCTGCAGGTATCAAATATTATTCTATTAAATTCTGCTTAGCTTCATCCCGCTGATGCAAGTTCTTGTTCCATCATACATAGCCCTTAATAGTGAGGTGATGTGTGCAGCTTTTGTGCTGCGCAAATAAGACTTTGAACATTATGTGTCTTAGTACGTGGTCGTATGCAGAAATAAGATCAATGTACGTAGCAATAATTGTACCTTGATGCTTCTCAATAACAGATCTAGTAATAAAAATTGCATCAGTTGTTGTATTACTCCGGAATCCAAATTGACTCATAAGCAGATTTGAGTCTCCATGTAATAACTTTTGAAAGCATTCTGCTGAGGCTGTACTTTTTTGCTTCATTGGTATTTCCCTTCATCAGGTTATTTTGCTGTTCAGCCAAGAGTTGGGAATTGTCAGTGTTGTCCAAATCATGGTTATAAGAGCTAGAGTCTATGCAAAAAGGAGCTCACTTCTGTTGCACTTCAGTACTACTGACTTGATGTTTTGATGTTATGATGTTATCTGTTCCCACACTTTTATCATTTTGAATGATTTTACAACATTTTGTAACTCTTCACTATTTGGTGGATGTGCAGAAACAGCAACAGCTTCATCATTCAATAAGTGTGGGAAATGTTCGGGGTATTTTATTGTTTGGCATAATTATTATAAATTGGGATTTTATGATGATGCGCAATGAAAGAAAATGTGAAATTCCTCAATTTAAACGCTCACAACAGTCGTAAAGACTTTAATAAACGTTTTAAGAAACATTTTATGTCAACTTTGATGTGAGGTGAATTAATAAGGTCTTTTCGAATATAGATTATAAATGCTAAGTGCTGATGATGTTGTAATAATTGTTTCAGATCCAGATATCATTATATTTCTCCAAGTAGGAAAATAATTCAAGTGCTCCTTATAAAGAACAAAAATAAATTAAAAAAAACCTAGGCATATTAAAGACATTAACACTTTATTTATAGGAAGAGCAACTGTGGTCAATCAAAACATAAAAACATAAATTGTGCCCTTCGATTTAATTATTAAAGAAATATAGTGGATATTGATGACAAATGTAGGGTAACAACTTAAACAATCCAACATATCAAACTCAATAGTGATAACCGGGTTATCGACATCACGGCAATTTCTCAACCCTGGAGGAAATATTTTATCCCCCGAGAAAACAGTTCACCCTGGGGATAGCTCCCGTCTCTAGTTTATAAAATCCCAACCGCTGGTGAAATAAAAATATATCCTTGCTGAAATTTCTCAATCTCAGACAAATTATCCTCCCTACTGAGAAAAATATCCAATCCCTGAAAAGGAATTACGTGAACATATTCTACCAAATTGCCCTTAATTTGGCGCATTTCCATTATAGTCTACTGATGTCCTTGAATATTTAAGACAATATACAAAATAGTGAATTTCTTAGAAACAATATGTATGGAATACATAAATGCATTAAATTTAATGATAGGCTCATAAGATGTTTTCTTCATAATGTTATTAATAATTAGTGTTGTTTATGTTTGGTTTAGATAGTTTATCTGTGTACTCCTGAATTTCTTATGTAAATTGTCCTCGTCTTTGCAGCAGGCAAGACAAATTTCTTATTTCGCACGTTTGATTTATGACATCAAGTTCTCTTGTATCTTGCATCTTGAAATAATGTATACCCCTAAGGTGAAGGATATCCTACACTTTTTGCAAGCTCCGCCAAGTTTCACAATATAGCTCTGAACACTTCCCTAATAATAATAAAAACAACATGATGTTGAATAGCTTGGTGATTCAGATGCTTGCCTTCAAAATTACATGGCCCGAGTTCAATTCCTGTGACAGCTGGATTTTTTCTCACGACTAAAACTACTCTTCTCTCTAGGCCTTAGCCTTTTATATAAATCTTTGTTTTACAGTAGGCCTTGTAGGAGACAATTATATTTCTACTCAAACAAGTTACCCAATAAATATAAAAGTAATTTGATAGTTAGTTTAAGGTTTAGTTTAAGGAATAGACTTAGTTGTTTGTTTTTTTTTCAAATTCGTTTGTTGAACTGCATAACTCAAAACAGGATCCAGAATTACCTTCAATTTTGTTTTTACATTTAGTTCGGCTCTATAAATTCATTGGAAATAGTGAGGTATAAATTATTATAGATAGATATACTAAATAATATATTAAGTGTAGACCTAGACTTACCTTTTGGTTAATTTTGATTATTGTATAGTAGACACATTAATTCCACTTAATTATAGCACAAAATAAAAGCTCCCCATCCTCGTCACCCTCATTGAAAATGTCCGAACCCAAACCACACGCTCAAATGGTTAAAAATGGTCTCATATCATCTTATTTTGTGACCTAGCACCCCCTCAGTTAATCATCGAGCACCCACCCTTCCTATGCGTCCCCATCAGCTCCGCCATTTCAAAGTTCCCAGATACACCACTGACTCCAGTGTGTCAGAGGGCCTCATAAATATCCACTGCAATTGTATATGTGTTGAAAAAAAACCCCGACCCATACTATTAATGAACCTACCACTGGAAAGCCTTCTCTGTCATGAAAATATTGATAGGAAAAACAGAAAGAAACAAAGAAAGAATTCAAATTATTTATAGAACTTATTTTTACCTTCTGATTATCCATCAAGCCCAAGCAGGAAATCTTTCAAACATTTTCTTTGACACACACTAGGCGAGTTCCTTATTGGAATTCTGTCTTCCGTAACAGCAAGTAAGAAGAAATCAGCTCTGTCGACGCACGTTGGGGAGTTATCACACCTTGAAAGCATTTCCAAATAAAAAGCTTCGTCGCAGATATCTTGAGAAATTCCGTAACCAGCTCCCTAAAATCACACAAATGGTTAATGTGAAGAAATATTGAAGGATATTATTTTAATATAAATTCGATTATTCTGATAATGATAATGTATCTCTGCAAAAGTCAAATATTTCAAAATCGTAAGTCTATAATCATCAACATCATTACAATTATTATTATTATTATTATTATTTTCATGTGAGAGCATAATACTGTATATATAATAAATTATTAGATTATAAATTATTTTAAGAGGTACCGGTAGTTAATGTTATAATTTTACTACATTGTATCATTGTATAATGGCTGTGTTGGTGCTGGCACTTTCTTATCACCACATCAGCACAATTTCCTTTTGTATAGATAGATAATAATAGATAGATAAACAATCAATCATTATAATCGTCATCATTATTGTCACCATTATTATTACCACTGGCTATCATCTCTATTATTTAATCATCATCATCATAATCATTATCATTACTTTAAAATCATCATCCTCCATTATCATTTTCACAATCATCATTTCACCATCTTCTTTATCATCATCATCATCATCATCCTCTTCATCAATGTGCATCATTTATCTTCAACGCAATCACCATCATAAATATGTCAGTCATTTTCTTACATTGGCGTAATATAAACAGTATAGCCGCCTGTTATCTCGCTCTTTTACATTTTATATTGACTTAAACCTATTAAAAATCTAGATAGTTCATGAAGGCAATGCAAAATGTAGGCCTACTTACGCATGTATAACATATTTGGTGCCAGTTACATGGCTGTCGAAACTCTTGCTTATACCCATCACCGTCAATACCATCAATCGTAGCTATTTCACAATCATCAACTAGAAAACCAAGAATTGGACAAGAGGCAGCTGTATCTAGGGAGGAAACAATAAACAATTGAATGATATGAAACAAGACGTGACCTCCTTTGATGTATTAATCTTTCAAAAAACAGTAAAGATGTTCTTATCATTGGCTTGTTAGTCTTAGATTTATTTTGATGATTTTTTGCTAAAATAATTTCGAGTACATTTTCTATAAACTTCCATTGAACGTAATACGACCTTTTCTTAATTTTATATTTTATTTATGATAATTTTAGCCTTCTCGCGCTGATGATATCATAATAATCTATATAATAAAGACGTCTTTTTCGATCAATTATTATTAGTACACTCGGCACTTGCAGGTTGGAATGATACTTTATCAGTCTCTTTTATTAGGCTTTACTTAGGGAGTGGAGTTGTTTTTACAATCTTGGTCACCACGAACTGGTGTGACATGTTTTACCCAATCACATGCTAAATTATGAACATTGCCTTCCCTAGCGACCGTGTTCCTCTTTCTTCACAAAACAGTTCTTGAGAAAATCCATAGTCTTAAATACCTTGGCTTCTAATATCTGATAACGTCAAATGGCAGACACATTTTTTGCCTATCTAAAGGGTAAAGGGTGAAAGGAGCAGATAATATATACGGTAACACGCAGGTTGTGGTGAGTCTCTAATGGGCGTGGTCACTAACTACTGCACTGACAGCCACTGTACACAGAGACCGTTATAGCTTAATTTTATTATTTATAGGCCTAATTATTATTATTACTGTGATAAAGGAATTTATGAAACGCCTTTCACATAGAAACCCAAGGCGCTGAGAAAATTGAGAATACTGTAAAAAAAAAAAACTTAATGGAAAGGCTACAATGATGTATGATTTAGCCAGAAGAGAAATATATTACTATAAGCCCTGTCTCTTATACACATCTAGATGTGTATAAGAGTCAAAAAATCATGAGGAAAAGTATAATCAGCGGGCAACTATCAACGAGCGCACCAAATGGGATGAGGCAGGAGAGAGGAGATCATACGGATTTTTCGCAAGCTTACGAAAACGATACCGAATACGTTTACGTCATCAAAATTTTAGACATCTCTTCCTTTACAGTAGCCGGTTTTGTCACAACGTAGACAATTCATGCCTTTTACAGTAATCAAGGATCATATTCAGATCGTACAACACAATGTCAAGAATGTTTGTGACACGAATGACGATTCGTTATCGTTTTCGTATTTTGCGAAATTTCGCTATTATTACACAGGAAACGAACCATTGGGCAAGATACTGAAAAATAGGCTCCCAGTAGTTTTTGAATTTAATCTTATGTTCTTCAATATGCAGATGTGTGTATTATTGTAGTTTATCTGGATTTTTCATGAAAATTTTCTTTCTAACGCAATTTTGTTGGAGTTCCGAACGCTATTCGATTTTCAATAGAGCGCCCCAAGTGCAGTAGTACCCATCATTCCTCCACCGGATTTACCCTTTTTTGCCATCTTTAATTGCTTGCTACACCATGACATAGTGTGTACGACCCCCGATTGGGGCAGTAGACACAAAAAGTCGATGTCGGAATTCGTAATGTTATCTTAAAAAGGTAGACGCCATTAAAATTGTTAAGGAGAGGAGAAACATGACAAATATATAGTCTATATAAATTATTTTAAACAAACGTTTAAACATGGTTATAACAAGATCCATACGGGATAAGGGGATGGTGGGGAGCTGACCGTTCAGGTTTTGGGAAAAAATGAAGTATATGACGGTCTAATTTTTCATGTACTCTTTATACTCGTTAGATGAAATCTTCCTTCCTGTTGTATTTATATTTTGGAAAAATCAAAGTCAACATTTCTTGTTAATGGTAATCAAGAATTTTAAATTTGAAGAGACTGATGTGGATTATAAAGGTTTATAATAATTGAAATAACCAGAGAGTTGTGAAAAAAAAACACCTTCTTAGTAACCTTGCCAATAATAAAACGAACACAGGGCGTATTATATTAAGTATTGATAATTGCTGTATATCGATGGATTGCTTTACTATCACATTTTATGCGACAAATTTAATTGATGTGACCATAATATGGGCATGATGATGGCATATTACAGCCAAATATGGGCATATCACAGTTATTTGTCGCATGAAATCTGATAGTGATTTAGGTGTGACAACAGCTTTTAACTCAAAGTAGGAAATTTACCAGAAGAAAGTGATGCATTTACAATGGAGCACAGAGCGCAAGCAAACTGATCAATTCTTCTACAGGATCTAGATGGATGGACTATTATAATTTTCATAAGGTCATATTTAGAAATAGCAGAGAACTAATTAAAAGTTAATGTAGAAGACGGTTTATGATCAGAGAGATTAGCATAATCAAACAGCTGTGGACACGTTCGTTGCAAACAGATTCAGTC
>NW_022742319.1:707335-710774 GCF_011630105.1 Anneissia japonica | reverse complement strand
CGTTTTAATTTTAAATAGTTTTGCATTATGTGGCCGTTTGCTGTTTTATGGGTTTTTCCCATTTGCCTTTTAAAATTTATATATATATATATATATATATATATATATATATACATATATATATAATTATTAGCAAATATCAATAAAGAAACAGTGTTAGTAGCGTATTAACATTTTTTTCATAGCACACATTATGATGACGTATGTGTCCTTGTTTGGGTTCTCAAAAGTACACTGGCCAGACGGGTATACTAGACCCCCGGTTTTAAGTCAATGACTCACCGACCGGGGTGTGGGGTGGGTGTACCAACGGCAGCCAATGGGAAATAATAGTAATAATGATACGCGCTAAGTCTTTTGTGGTACGGTATATTCCCCATAACGTCATGTAACTTTCCCCTTAACGTTTTATACATACTAAAAACACATTATAGTGTGCAGATTGCATTAAACGAAACATTTGAGTGAGAATAAATTTGCATTACGTTTTGATATATTAAATTTAACATCATTATCGTTATAATTATTATTCTATATCATTTAAAAAAATTAGCTCTGACAGCTGCGCAAACGCCTTCGTTCCCTTGGGTAAGATCCTAGTCTAGCGCGGTCAAAGCAGTTTAATGAATGCACTAATAACAAACACATTGGCAAGGGTATTAAAATGCTTCGTATAAATATGACTGCTATAATAATAATAATAATAATAATAATAATAATAATAATAATAATAATGATAACAATAACAATAACAATAATAATAATAATAATAATAATAATAGATAATAATAATATTTTTTTATATTATAAATATCTGTATTATGATGATGATGATGATGATGATGATGATGATAATAATAATAATAATAATAATAATAATAATAATAATAATAATAATAATAATAATAATTATAATAATAATAATAACAGCAACAACAACAAAAATAAGCTCCCAGCGGGAGCGTGTGCCTACTGCCTAATTCTATAGAAACGATGATGTGGAAAATGATTAATGATTTAATGGTTTAACATCATGAGAGTAAATGGGGGTGTTGATATTTACTTTCATGTATAATTGCCTATTCAGTGTATACACTACAGTACACCATGGTATTTCATGTTAAAAGATACATTACAGTGACAATGATATCCTTATCCTGTTACCAAGACAAATGTTCCTGTTACTAACTACACATACTTAAGTTTAGATATCCACCTACACATGACCTCCAACAGAATCAGAAAGGTCAACTTTTGCGCGACAACATAGTGTCTACTGCACCCTGGTGGCAGTAGACACAAAAACAACAACAAGAACATCAACAAGAACAACAACAACAACAACAACAACAACAATAATAATAATAATAATAATAAATATAAAAAAAATATATATAAAAAAATAATTGTTATTTTTATTATTTGTTATTATTACTCTAATATTATTTGTTACCTTCCCTGTTAATTGTACTGTTGCTACAGCTGTATTACTATATTACTATAATAAGCCTATCACCATTTCATTATTACACTATTGATTTTACGATTATAGTTATTATTAATACTATTATAACCATCATCATCATCATCGTAAACATAATCATTATTATCATCACCATTATCATCTTCACCATTAATCATTATTATTATCATCATTATGCTAGTTAGATTTTTTAAAATTAAAAATAGTAAAGTAAAAATTTCCATTGGGAAAGGAGCCACATACGGACATGTAACTATTGCTGAAACTTGTAGATATTTATTTATAAACATTCATTTCCAAACGTTATATCGTTAGAAATCCACATTGAAGGTTTACTTGAATAATTAAACATTTTTCAACAGAAAAACAATTGTGTTTGGTCAAAACAAGTCCATTTTTTTTATTAATTAATAAATATTAGTATATGTTCTTCCTGACCTTTCAGATTGATTCTTGGAATCAAATCCACATTGAAATTCTAAAATAACAATTAACCTACGATCTATTTGGTAACTTGATTAATTTAATATATTCATTAAAAATTAAGATGTATGAGGATGACGTCAATTACTTTAGATATTTAAAATAGGAACAATGAATAATGAATTATTCTGGTCTTTTTCTTTCTTTCTTCTCTTGTCTTTTGGATTTAAGACGACGATAAATCGTAAATGGTTTCTCCGAATTTTGAACTTCGAATTCCATAGTATAATGATGAATCACATGGAGATGTGATTTATACTTTGGTATGGAGATACACCTCCACTGGTAATAATTGAAGATGAAAATAAATATTTTGGAAAAACGTATGTCCCCATCGCGATTAGAACCTAAGACCTTTCGATTACCCATCGGGTACTCTTCCAGCTAAGCTACTATGCATTGCATATAACGCAACACCTTGAGAAAGAACATGCCCTATGGTAGAGTATCCGAACTGTAATAGGAAGGTCCCGATGGGGACACATGTTTTTCTCAAATATTTATTATCCTGGGATATTGAAACGCTTCAATCGTGATTTCATCTAAATTTATGTAAACAACCTTAATACTTCGACAGATTATACATGTTATTTCTGAATCCAATTCATTAAATTCACTTCTATTTACTGAGGTCAGAGTGCAAAACTGTTCCAGAAGCGACCTTTAATTCATTGAATTAAAAATGATTTGCAAAATACTATTAATACTTTACAATGCATTTCTTCCATATAATATGTTACAGTTTATCACCAGAATTTCTTGCAATGAAGGGAATTTTCAGACATTTTTAAAGGTCAGCAACCCCAGAGCTAGTTTATATATCTTAATTTTGATCATGTTATTTATTTCCATCATAAAATAACAGGATTCTTCTTGCAAACTGAAAACAAATTAGTTAAACGGTAATTATTAAAATAGTTGTATAGGCCTATATAAAGCTAATCTATTGCATTTACCTTTCTTTGGCTTGGAGGATTGTTTTTTAAAGGATCGGTCGATATATACCTCATAACGTCAATGATACTCAAATAACTTACAATTTTATGTTAATATTTCTACCACGGTTAATTTGGATAGAATATTTTGACAGACAACTATGACATGCATTGGTCTTTAGGGACATATATGTAAATACGGTAGGTAAACAAAGTGAAACGACAGTTGCAATTTTTCTTTAAGCCCAGCAGCTTGGGTATTGTTACTAAGGTCCCACATACGTACACACGTGCCTTTGGGGGACAAGCGCGTATTCCTAGCTCTGTTCGGATTGGTCAACTTTTTGATTCACATTCCTTGGAATGTCCATTAAATGTTTAATTGAACGCCACTTAAAGAGATAGAAGTTCTCATAATGGTTTTTCTAGACAAGTTTTTTTTTATGGGGAATCAGAATATGTGAGGTAAATGGGCTGTAACCTGAGAACGTGAGAGCGCTTTTTTTCAAAATGGTCGCCAAAATTCAATATAATATAT
>NW_022742319.1:693368-706863 GCF_011630105.1 Anneissia japonica | reverse complement strand
ATATTGGATTTCGGCGGCCATTTTGGAAACACGCTCTCACGTTAATGTTCACAGGTTACAGCCCATTTACCTCACATATTCTGATCCCCATAAAAATCTGGTCTACAAAAATGAGAATTTCTACCTCTCCAAGTGGCACCTACCTCAATTATAGCCTGATCTATATGGGTTGATGTCATAATTAATTAGTATCCCAATCTCGTCGTTCTATGCTCATTGAGACAGTGAGCAATCTCATT
Source organism: Anneissia japonica (assembly GCF_011630105.1). Lineage (NCBI taxonomy): Eukaryota > Metazoa > Echinodermata > Crinoidea > Comatulida > Comatulidae > Anneissia > Anneissia japonica. The sequence continues at coordinate 706,624 of NW_022742319.1, read as the reverse complement.
CCCCAGTAATTGGTTGGCTGTGACGTCTATACGCAGTCACCATTCGAATTTACTTACGCGCAATAAGACGTCACATCGTGAGAGAAACTTCACTAATTTTTTTTTTCAACGGAAAGAAGGAGCAATTTTATAGTATTCCTAACAAGGATAAGCATATTACTTTCAAGCAGTTCGTAATAATGATTAATACGTTAAAAAATAGTAAAAATGTTGATACTCATAGAATTTGGCATTCAAAATATGTTCTAGAAACGATCAGATTCATGTGTTTATGTGGGGAAGAAGGTGTTAAAATTGCTTCACCATTATCCAAATTGTTATTAAAATGGATGGCTTGGGAAGACAAAGCAAACTGAATTTTATAACATGCGATATGGTGACCGAAATAGTAGTGACCCTTCACGGAGCTTCGGAGACATTCACACATGAGCACCAGCTATTCGTTGTCTTTCTAAGATCGATCTGTCGCTTGAAAAAGAATTGCTGAAGTTCATCGAAAATCTGTATAATATCGTTTAATTGACGTCATAATGTTGGGAAACGCACACAAATAGTAATTAGTGACTGATGAATTCTACTGGATCTTATAAACTATGGATTTCATGATTACATTTGTCTGCAATGTGTGGCAGACGAAACGGACATGGCGCTACAAAATGATATTGATTTTGCGTAGGCCTAGTAACGCAATTAATTAATCTGACAAAATACTACAGGCTATCTTCTGGTTAACTTCTTTGTTCAGCGTGGTTTGCTAAGACAATATATACTGTACATATACATACACAATTCCCATATATATATATATATATATATATATACACTGTATACATATACATATATATATATATAGTTGGTGCATAGGCAAATTGTATATATAAAATATATATTATATACATATATATATAAATAAATATATATATATGTATATAAATATATGTCTTCTAATGTAGGCCTATAAGGTAGAGAGCTTAAAAAGAATTGCGTAAATAATGACATGTATTCCTCATAATTTAACGTAGCATAAAAATCCATATTTCCTGCAAATAATTGACGACGAGATATTGTAAATTAGGCCTATCGATAAAACCATAATTATCAAGTAATGGACATGGATTACATTGCAAGGCGTTCGCAATGCGCGTGCCCGCATGCGCAGTCTACTATGACGCTAATGAACGTGAATATTTACCTGGTGGAGGGGCTGTAGGTTTTTTCATTTTTTCCGACTCTGCTTGCCTAATTTTTTCCCGCTCTAATTCCTCCTCGATTTCATGTAGAATGGTCTCAGCCAGAATTCTTTCTTCTTCGGTCAATATTGGTTCGTTAACACCTTCATTCAAATACAAATAAAAATTCAAAACAACAATTGGAATAAGTTCACAATTTAGTTCAAACATGTAGTGCTTAATAAATTAAGTAAATTATATATAAAAATCAATTGCACAAACAAACACATTTCATTACAACATTAAACTACAGTACTGATAAAAATTCAAAACACACTTCAGCAATACAATTCAATTACATATTTTCAATGATATTCTATCTAAAGTATGATTATTTATTATTATTATCATTATTATTATTATAAAACTAATATAATAATAATAATAATATTCATAATAATAATAATGAAGATTTGAACAAAAAACTATTATAATAATGATGATGGTAATAATAATATTTTTTAAAATATTGTCTAGGCACTATATGATACTTATAAGGGAATCATTGGAAATATATAATTATTGTTGTTATTTTATGTATTTTTAAAACGAGAAAAAAAAAACCCTCCAAAACCGAAAAATACTGTATATAAATAAATAAATAAATAAATAAATAAATAAATGAAAAATCCACATAGCGATACCATACTCGTTATTATTGATTTCAAATAAATCTATACGAATTTATTTTACTTACTCTCCTCTTGGTTTTCATTGGTTAATGGGATATTGGCAGTTTCCTGCCCTCCTCCATTGTCAGCAAAATACGTCATCATAAGCTCATCTAGAAGATCTTGGTCGAATTCGTTGTCCGGTAAATTAGTGTCTGAAATAATGAAAATCTCATAATGCCACACAGTGTGCTCATAAATCGAATGTGATTTAAAACTGGACGAGAACTATAAATCATAACATTAATGTAAAATTAATGACGTAAGAGGATATTTTCAAACAAGATACTTAACTTGCAATATTCTTCAATTACGTTTTAAAATATCTGACTATTAAAAGAAAATCAAAAAGTAATTGCGGTAGAAGGAATAGAGACAATGCTGACTGAACAAGTGCAAAATTAGACATTTTTAATAATGGCCTTTTCCAGCGTTTTGATCAAACTTAACTGACCAATCTAAAAAAGGCATGCTCTGTCGTTTTGCGGGACCCTAGCAAACAATATCCAAGGGGCAAGGCTGAGTGGAAAAATCTATTTAAGTGGTCTTCTTGCAATTCCACAACAACCGCGTGTACAGAATACGTTAACTGTCTGCGAGCGCATGATGCAAATGAGGGTAAACTCTGCATCATATCCAATCACATGCTGAACAAATCAGAATGTTATATTTCAGTGACAGATTCAGGTAAAGGTGGAAGGGGGGGGGGGGGATGGGGTAAATGGGGATTATGGAGGGATTTTCATAGATGGAGTGTTCATATCACCTCAGCCCCACCCCTCAAAAGAGGCCAATGAATGACACCTCAGCCCCAACCAAATTGGGGCTGAGGTAAGAAAATATATGGTTATGACACCTCTAGATGACCGGAAATGGCACTCTCACACTTGTACGAGAATAAAATAAGTTTTGTGAAAACTAGAAAGAAAATGTGTTTGTACGCGGTGAGTAATTGACACGCAAGCGGCGGAGAAAATTATTCAAATTCTTCAAAAACCCTTATAAATACAGTTAAAAGTCCTTCTTTGTACGACGAATTAGAGGCAGCCCCAGTTGGAAGCTGCTCTGATTGGTCAAAAGGGTTTTGGTGGATGGATTTCTGGAACGTGCGGGAATGTGTCTTGAATTTTCTACTCCTGAAAATGTGGACCTTTGGTAATTTGGTGAGGTGCGTCGCACCCCCTCCGCGTACGGGGCTGACCGTGTGTAAACCAGAAGTTAAAGTTTGCAAGAAATCAGACAACTAGAGTACTTAGCTACCTAAAGGTTTTTCTTCCTGATTTTCAGTTCTGGCCAGAAAACGTTCATAATTTTCATTCTCCTCAGCAGAGTCGAACGAAACGACAGGACTTTCATCTAGGATTCCCACATAACTGTCTTCTATCGTATTCAACGGTTTATCTGTGTATCAAATTAGATTTTCATGTTAATCAAGATTATGTTTAGCATATAACATTTAACAACTTATTATTATTTCTTATTATCTAATCTATACCTCATAAACATTAATTTCATTGGTTAATTCCACCGGGTAAAGGATGCGGTTGTTTCTACTACTTCCCTGCTCGTGTCGAATTTACGCATAAATTCACGACTACCACACCCCTGCCTACGTGACCCGCATAGAAACTGCGTAATTTTACCCCCACAGTTCGAAAAGGCTAATGTAGACCGATGTTCTGCTGTTTATATATTTATGAGTAAAGTAAAATAAATACAACATCATGTCTATATTTCGGTAAAGCACTTCGCTCATTGTTGGATGATTGGAACTACGCGAAGGAGGTAGTCCCAACCATCCAAAACTCGTGAAGTAAATTTCACTTCACATCAAAACATGTTGTATTTGTATATTACAAAAAATATCAGTGGCTTATGGAAAGACAATTTAATATTTCACTTCAGTTTGTGTTTGTGCAGAGCAAAATAAAATAAAAGAATAATGACGATATTAACAAATTTAAAAATAATAGGCCTTAATAATAATCTTACTGTACAATTATAATAATAGTAATATATCATTTGATTCTTTGTCCTTTATCTGTATTAGTAAATATTTGCCAGTGGCCATGGTTTGCATATTAATGACAATAAATATTATATACCATAAACGCGCCACAGAGCATTCAAGTCATCTGACTTCGTCGTCTGTAAATGCAATGTATGCCTATGAATTATCGATGAATTATGTTAATATCTGCTGCAACTAGTAGATACATTACTACTCTGGTATGCTATTTAAATGCATCGATTGGTCACTCAATTTTGGAGTGATTAAGATCGATACCCAGGAGCGGATCTATTAAGTATGTATAATCTGTCTCTTATACACATCTAGATGTGTATAAGAGACAGACTAATACTGGCATGCGCTCGAACTTATGTAGCAATTCGCTCGAAGTAGCTCCGCTCGTGTATTGACATATGCCTATTTTTATCTACGGGCATATCAATGATCTGTCTCTTATACACATCTAGATGTGTATAAGAGACAGGAATGTGCATGCGCATGAACAGACGCTTTCGATTCGTGCGAATAATTTCGCTAAGTGTAAACCCGGCTTAACGCAGCCGCTGAGTTATAGCATCTTGAGCAGCAAAAGCTAGCACGCGCGCAAGGCCAAAAAGCAGCTATATTTTTTTACAAAATGTAGAAAAATAGGCCTAATAGTAATTTGAATCATGCCGCTTATGGTTGCGTCTAATGCCTGATAGATTGTGAAAAGATTAAGATGGCTCGAGCTACTTGTTTCATAAGAGCCAACCAAGAAAAGAAAGAAAGTTTTGGATGTTTATGTTATTAATAGAAGCTTCGCAAGCTCAAATAAGTGCTAGTGTAAGCACATCAAGTTACCTCGGCTCTGTACGCTCTGCATATTAACTGTCTCTTATACGCAGTGCGTCGGGGGCAGTCGCGTCGTAGAATATTAAACATGTTTAATATTTCTCACGACGGCTTAAGACTACCCGACGATAAGTCGGGTCGGGCTGCGTCGGCCGACACTGTCTGAGTTGGCCTTTAGATGGCGGGAAATGAGCTTTCCAGAACTTGTCTTTTAATGACTTTTAAGTTCTTCAAAATTCAAGGTTTTCCCCCTCTTGAAAACGGTCAGGTAAACTTTCTCATTCTTATTACAGTATATAGGCCTATTTATGTGTGTATACGTACATAAAAAAAATTGAGTTGCTTACATATTCTTTTTTCCATGAATAGATAACCCCAAAGAAGAAGGGGGTGCGAAGGCTCTCTCCGGGAAAAAGTTGATCACTAGATTGCAGGAAATGAGCTTTCCCGACTTCTTAGGTGACTTTTAATGACTTTTAAGTTCTTTAAATTTTAAGGTTTTCCTCCGCTTGAAAACGGTCGGGTAAACTTCTCATCCTTATTACTGTAAATACTAGTAGCCCTACTATGTGTGTATGTACAGTACATAACAATAATTGAGTCGCTGCATACATATTCTTTTTTCAATAAATCGATGAACCCCAAATAAAACGGTGGTCGGGGGTCCTCCCCAGGAAAATTTTGGTTCTTAGATGGCGAGAAATGAGCTTTCCGGACTTCTGAAGTGTCTTTTAATCAAAATTCTAGGTTGTCCCCTTTTGTAAACGGTCAGGTAATTTTTTTCTCATTCTTATTACAGTAAATAGGCTTATGTGTGTACCGGTACACAGAGAATTTATTTATTATTTTATTTAATTTTTTTTCCAAGGGGAGGGTCAGGACCCCCTGACCCCCCCCCCCCCAGATCCGCAAATGATACCCAATGTACCACGTTACAGCATAAATATTTAAAGTTAGAGTACATTCAAGCCAGGTTGAGCAAAATAGGAAAATCAAATTTATTACTAATAAACACATCCTACATGTTATGATTCAATCAAAAATTAAAAATTAAAACGATTATTTATTTACATAAGTTGTTTTCCATTGAGGCTCTCGAACAAAAAACATAAAATAAAAACGTTAAAACATGTCATCGCACGTCACAAAAAATATCACAATATCACTAAAAGAGAAAAAATAAATAAATTAAAGATAAAAATTAAGAGTTTGAAATTAAAGAAAAGGAGAAAGGAGGAAGTAGATTTCAAAACGCTTGCGCAAGATTCCTTGATCTTAGTTAATTGTTTACCATCTTTAGCTGGTCGTTTGTCCAATTGTATTTCGTCTAAGATTTCCTTGGCAATAAAATCGGCAATTACACCTTCGACAAATTCGCCTTCAGACGAGAGTGAATCATCCAGATCAGCTTCTTCTGGAATAGCAAACGACAGTTCATCATCCGATGCCATTTGCTCATTCATAAACATCTCAACTGGCTCTATTTTTGGTGTTTCTCTCTGCTTTCCAAAATTAAACCTTTGGTCGTACATAGGCCTTGTGTCAACCACTTGTCCGAATTTTCCCGTCTGCCTCGAGGGAAAGCCATCGGTTTCCATACGTCTAGATCCTGTAGCGAAGGCTTCTTCGTTTTCGCGTAGATGCTTCTTCAGAAACTCCAGTGCTTCTTTAAGCTCAGATCTTTTGTTTGCTCGAGTTGCCCAGGCTGGGTTTGAGGATACCTTAGAAACGGATAAAATGGCGCCGACGATAGTCAACAGAAGTAGTCTAGTCATTGTCAACTCCATGATGGTGAAGTTCTACACGACCAAACCTAAAATGAAAAAAAAAAACAAAAAAAAAAACTGTCTTTAAAAATAACTTCATACTGATGAGGTCTTTCAAAGACATGGAATAGAGACTACTATTAATAATAATGTATTATTGAAAATATTAATAAATGACTTGCCTTTCTTATCTACAATAGTCCTAATGTGAAAAATGCATTAGCCTTTCAATGTTTATGACTGTGATCAAGAGGTCACATGTCAGACCATATAGTTTAGTCACCTCCTTGTTTAGTCCAATGTTTTAATTGGTCAGATTGCAAATACACCAAAGCCATCTAAATTTTATTCTATTCATTCAGTCACCTCCTTGTTTAGTCCAATATTTCATTAAATCAATGCTTTCTACACCTTTTCCCCAAGCGATGATACACTGAACCTCTTGGACACTAACGTTTTCCAGTTACATTACGGTTAAATATTGTGATGATTTGAAACGATTAGACTTGTCACTTTCATCATGTGTGGTATGGGTTTGTAATTAAACGGATCTCTTCAAAACACTTGTTTTTGCAAGTATGGGCTTTTCAAGTAAATCGATAATTAAATTAAAAGCTGCTTGAGTAATAGTGTTAGTGTTTAAAGCATCAGCTCCACACGGTCACTTCCTAATAGAGTGATTCAGTACATTTCATTAGCTGCGGGCACATCTAAAAATTGATTCACACAATAGTAACAAGTTTCAACGCAAACGCAAAAAGAAAAAATGGATTCGCCTATACGCGAGTCTCCATTGTCGATTTTTAATGTGAACCACTTAGCGCATACTAACGTGACGTAAAAGTATGCAAAAGTTGACTGACGTGGACTGACACAGGATAGCCTCTCAACGCAGCTGAACTTTTTTGTAAAAGATCAAAGAGGGGGAATGAGACACTTCTGTGTAGCCTCAATATTATTCTATGCGCTTGCATTTCAAGCTTTCAAATATGAAAACTTAATGTTTGTTAAAAAAAAAAGCATACAACCCTGAAATCTAACTAAATTTTAGCGCTTGGTTTCCACAGAGCAATTTTAGTCGCATTGGGCAAACTTACGTCAGTCATTACAGCGATTCATTTTAGTGAGAAGCATTTTGAAGTAAGACGCGTAAATCGGTTTTATACAAGGCGAATTTATTCGCACGAATCGAAAGCGTCAGTTCGCTTCCTGAGCTCTCATTGCTTGCGATTTTTTTCCCTTTGCAAAAAGTAGAAACAGTTCGAACTACCGATTTCGTTGAAGTGAAAACTCCGATAGAAATGTGAATGTGCATGCGCATGAACAGACGCTTTCAATTCGCGCGAATAATTTCGCTTAGTGTAAACCCGGCTTAACGCAGCCGCTGAGTTATAGCATCTTGAGCAGCAAAAGCTAGCACGCGCGCAAGGCCAAAAAGCAGCTATATTTTTTTACAAAATGTAGAAAAATAGGCCTAATAGTAATTTGAATCATGCCGCTTATGGTTGCGTCTAATGCCTGATAGATTGTGAAAAGATTAAGATGGCTCGAGCTACTTGTTTCATAAGAGCCAACCAAGAAAAGAAAGAAAGTTTTGGATGTTTATGTTATTAATAGAAGCTTCGCAAGCTCAAATAAGTGCTAGTGTAAGCACATCAAGTTACCTCGGCTCTGTACGCTCTGCATATTAATCTTGCATATATTCATATAGATTTAAGACGTCTTGAATACAGATAATATATAATAACGTGTTAATATGTGTTCGATACCAAATTTGGTCATGTAATAAAGGAAGATCAAATGTTGATACTTGAAATAAAAAAACGGTCTTTTGTATCACTTCCTCTCGTTTAGTTCTTTATAACGATACCCTCATTTGACATTAAAATGGAAGGAGATGAAACCTCATTTCAATATTGACGTGCAGGTCCTTTTAAAGGGGAAGTAGTAAAAGTAGTTAATTGAGTATTGCGCAAGACACACAGCATGGTTGGGTATGGTTATTAGCCAATGCTAATCTTAAGCCTGTTGGTCCCAGTGGCAACCATCAATCATCGGATTCAACAACAAGTGATGATGCAAAAGCTAGTAGAAGCAACTATTCCATTAAATATCTAATTCTCTAGTGTGAAAATGTTGAGCCCTACCATAGAGAAAATAGAACTGTTCTATTTTCTCTATGGCCCTACACGGGTGCTTATTTGCTGATAAGGATTCTTAAGACTAGTATATAGTTGCAGTTACGACACGCACCAAATCAAAACTGCGGTGAATGGAAGGTGCATTGTTGCTTGCCGTTGCAATTTCAAATAAAAATTCAGGATACAAAATAGGATTAATTATTTAAAAATCTATGATGATATAAACAGCAAAAAATAACATTCAACACCTCCATAATATAATTCTGATGTGAGAATCAGCCAAATTTAGAGAGACGTTGATGTACGATAAAATATTCAAGATCTCTAAAAATACTGCATAAAGATGACAACGAAATAAAAAATAACCAGTAGGCCTATGTCTTCAGTAATCGACAAAGCAATCAATTAGTCATAATCCACCAAGCACACAGATCGAACACAATGAAAAGCAATTTCATTGTTGATAAAATCTAATTTGAATTTCATTAACATAAAGAACAATTATGTTCTCAGTCATAAACATTACTGGAACGCATGCGCACTGTTTGTACTTAGTGAATTTCTGTATTGTAATAATCTTGACCGATTTTATCAGTTCGTAATTTTAAGTGCTTAGTTCGGAGGCCAATGGCGTAAAACTGTGGAAGTATGATGAAATGCCGTGTTTACTATTACGGTTAAGTGAAAAAAGCTGAAAAATTCTGTCATTAATATTAATGCTAGTAAAATGTTAATCACACTTCATACTATTTAAATTTATACTTGAAAAAAAAAATCTTACAAAATATTATTTACACAGTGCATTTTGGTATTTAAATAAATACAACAATCATACGTTTTGGTTAAATTCGCCCTTGTATAGGCCTACTAATACTGGCATGCGCTCGAACTTATGTAGCAATTCGCTCGAAGTAGCTCCGCTCGTGTATTGACATATGCCTATTTTTATCTACGGGCATATCAATGATAGGGCGGTGCCACCAAAATGTTCGGATGTGCTCAGAGAGAGCGGAGTTGGATTCGTCTACCGACGGTCGCTCATCGTACGACGTAGTGAATGCCCGGCTTAATACGCTCAATTTTTTTTGCTTTACTACTAGCGTGTTAAATGGAAAAGGGAATCACATTGTAGAGCACCTTACACAATTAAAAATCGCCTCAAAGTACTTAAAGAAAATAAAAAAGAAAATAAGAAAACTAACCTACCCCATGAACTACCCTAAACTAAAAATTTACCAGAGAATTTGAAAAAAAAAAAAAACATAGTGAAAGAATAAATTAAAGAGACTGAAATAATGTGTTTTCAGTTGTGTCTTGAAAATAGACAAGATAGAGTTTTACAGATTTAAAGAAGGCAGATAATTGTTTCACAGTTTGGGAGTAGCGATTGAGAATATTTTGTCACCACACATTTTGAGGCGTGACTGAGGAACAAATAACATGGATGCGTTTGTATACCGTAGTTTATCTGAGAGTCCTGGTGCAAATGTATAGAATCACATAAATAAAGTTGATAGAGAGCGTGCACTACCATGGGGAATTCATTCACATTAAAACAGGATTAGCATTTTAAAATTGTCCTAAGGCCTATGATATTTAACCCATTTATTGATCGGATTCTCATGGTTATATACATCACACTGTAGAGGTAGACTTACTCTTTAAGACATGTATTCAACAAAGAGCAACGCGCCTCATACCAACCTATCAAAATGATTTACCCTAGAGCTCGGTGGTTTACTTTTTTTTAAAAGGTGAATCATTTAAATGTGAATAACCATGTCATATTATATAATTTTTTCCATTCGATGTATTAAAACATTACCGACTGTGCTCCAAACATACCTCGACCTGTCTAAAAGAGGTTAGTACATGTTACATAATATCACGTGACTAAATACGTCACTGGGTTGAGGAGTAAATTAAGTCAAGTTCTTAATATTGAAATAATTAAAGCTCCAGTCACGCCCACTGTATATCACCGATACCAGTTTATTTTGTTTTATATTTCAAGAACGAGTTGGATATTAGCCACAGATTCTCTGGGTAGAGGTGATAAAAAGAGTTTTTTTTTTTTTTTTTTTTTTTTTCCTTTTTTATGTTTTCTTTTGTCGAGTAACGCAATCGATCAGATTTAATAGTTAATAAAATTATGTTAAACAGCATACGCTAATTAGTGACGTCATTAGGTGCATTAAATTTTGAATATACATTGAACATGTGTGTTTTTCTAGAAACAGTAATGAATAATTGATGCTCATTAATTACTGACGAAATTCGGCAATATCCGGTTTCATAGGATTCGTGCTTTTAGCTCAAATAAATCAAGTAGGCAAGGCGTGACGTTCCACGTGTTATCTGACTAATGTAAGCTATACTTATTTGCAATATATATATATATATATATATATATATATATATATATATATATATATATATATATCGTTGTCACGAACCAAGTTTAGATTATTATAATAATAGTAATGATAATGATGACGATTTTGATGATTATTATTAGAATGATTTTAATGATGACGGTTTCTAATGATGTTAACGACAAGGAGCTTGATGATGATAATAAGTATCATGATAAAGAGTAACTAAAGCAAATGTTCTCAATGTGAAAAATTAAGATGAATGATGATGATGATGTTGATGATAATCATGAAAAAGATGGTTTTGGTGGTTTGAAATGAGTGTTTTATCATATTTTATTAGATGATGATGATGATGATGATGATGACGATGATGATGATGACGATGATGATGATGACGATGATGATGATTATGATGATGATGATGATAATGATGACGATGATGATGATGATGATGATGATGATAGTGATGATGATGACGATGATGAAGAAGGTGATGGTGGTGGTTTGGAATGTGTAGTTTTATTTATTTAAATTTATTTTTATTTCATCTTATCAGAAAGAAAGAAAAAAAAAAGCAATAACAGGATTAATATGGTGGTGATGATGATAGTGATGATGATGATGATGTTAGTGGGAATATGTAATTTATTTTAATTTAAATCTTATTCAACAAACAACAATAACAAGATGAATATATAACTACATCAACGTTATAAATAAAATAAAAAATATCTGGTCAGTTACTTACAGTATGCTAACAAATTGAATAAAATTTAAGTTAAAATTTACAACAGCAAAAATCAATTATGCGTAGGTAGGCGAGACTTTTTTATATAATAAATTTTAAAGGCAACCTAATTTATTTTCCGGATTATTATCATATTTTTACAATGGAAAAAACTACAGAAATAAGTACCATGACGATACTTAACAATATAATGTCCTCCTTCATAATACATTCATAATCACGCATTACATTTCTTTATTGCGTTTAAATTGAAATCCTTCTCTATGGTTATAAGAATAAGTATGTATAATTACTTATGCACAAAACATCTACTGTAGAGAGATTGTATTTCGTTAAAAAAAATGTCTGGAGTTAAAAAAAAAAGTATGTAGTTTAATTCGTTACAGCGGTTAAAATCGAAGTGAAGCATAATCTTGGAGGTATGTATAATATGTTTGACGAATGGGTCTCTTAAGAGATTGTGTTTTGGGAATTTACATGCTTTTAATGAAATCAATATAGTAAACCGTATTATTCCCGGTAATGAGTTGTGTAGTCGGCTATATGACACACAAATGTAGGCCTACAAATTGACAAGTCACGTATACACATGTGCAATAAAACTCCCCAAAACAGAGAACACTCTGAATATCCTGTGACTTACTAATTTGTTATGTTTCCATTAAAGCAAACATAAAAAAAAATGTGCCATTAATCTAATAGAAGAAAATATGTGAAAAATCCTACCTAACCTATTAGAAATTGATGGTATTAACAGCATTTAACTTGATATGAAGCTGTATGGTGGCGGTGAAGGGTCCTGCATTCAAATCATATACGGGCACATTATTATCATAAATAAAAGAATGAACTTTTTAGGAGTGCCAATCAAACTTAAACACCGACCAATCAGAATAGGGCCATGAATCCGCGCTTGTCCCACATAATTATTATGCAAGTTATTTTTAATTAATAAATGAGGACATGGTAGTCTATTGCTTCTAAGAAATTCAATTATTGTCTCTCATTTTGCACCTGTCTCTTTCTTCTTCATGTTATCTATCTTGGACGTTAACCTCTGATTTCTGTTAGGCCCATATATTGCATTTCTTGAATTTTAGCGGATATTATCCGCCTATTCCGGGTATTAGCATGTCTACATTATGATTTGCTCATCAATAATTTATGAGTGTAGTAGAAAATCTGAACGCAATTGCTTTCTCCTTCAGTTCGTTTTTCGTGCTTTTTCTGCAAGTGGCCAACGGCAACACATGACATTTCCAAACCGGAACTAGATAGCATATCAGAAGGTCATAATATGAATCACAATGTTTAGTTTATTGTTTAAACAACCAGGGAATGTCAATACCCATGTGTGTTTAATTTACTATGAGTATCATGTTTATACAGGAAACCATAATAATAATAATAATAATAATAATAATAATCACCTTTTGAAATATAGGCTTATTTGAAGTTCTGATTTTGCTACCCGAGTC
>NW_022742319.1:691936-693331 GCF_011630105.1 Anneissia japonica | reverse complement strand
GACTGGGGGGGGGGGTGGGGGCTACTGCCTACTCCTCGTTTTATAACTATCTCCTTATTCTTAAATTTTGCCATGAGATATCCTTCCATCTCATTTCTTTAATCCTGTTTTGTTCTTTGCCTCTTTATTATTGTATTTAATTGTTTTATTTTTTTCAAATATAATATAGGCCTCTTTATTGTTTTGCGGTTTGGAATTCTACTTGAATTGGATGTTTTTAAAGACAAATCTATAGAATAAATAGATTTTTTAGAGTATTCTAAGAATAAATTTTTATTAAGAAGGATTCGATTTAAAAATAACTTTAAAGAATAAATTTAACTTGATTTTGTTTTTTATATACTATTTACGATTTATTTGTAGCCTATTCGGTTTAATGCGAAGAAATAAAAACCTACAAAGGCTACGAAGAAATTTATTGAAAACAAGGTTGAAAAAAAACCACATTACAATCTACTTGATTAATTTAGGTAAGACTTTAATCAGATAGTCTTACAATCTTAGGAACATAGCAAATCAGAATTTTCCTCTTGTTAATTGGCCAACCCACTTTTGTTTGAGCGTGTTTGCAGCTACGCACCGGATTAACTAATTACAGGAGTAAAATATTCATAGTGTTTACATGTTCGACATGCATATACTGATAAGTGCTGTAGGCTTTCACCAAAATTATAACAGTAGCACGTAGGTAGAACTTTGAATTTAGAATCATAATGACATTTCCTGTTCTGTTGGTAATAAGACAACATTATACATCGGTACGCAAAATAATAGGATGCTCTTCCGAAAACCCCAGTCACAAGTTACAGCCCTGTTTATTCCTTCTGACGAATTTGCTATAAATAGCATGAATATTACATCTTGTTTATATCAACATCAATCAAATGTTGGAAAAAGTAATTATTTAGAACTGCAATATGTTACAAGCTCCTTTGGAAGTAATTTACGACCTTTCTTTCTTCTTTCTTTATTGATATTTAACTAGGAGTCACACTCATTTCAATTCATTTTCATTTCAGTTTTTTCAGTTCATTCAGAGATAAAAACTAAACATTACAAAAGTACAGAAACAGATAAAAAGTACAAAGAACAATATCAACTGAATAAACTGAGGAATATACCCAAGAAAGTTTACAAGTAAACTTATTTCCATTGTGGTCCTCAAGACAGAAAGAAAACATTAAAAATTGCACTAACCCTAACCACTAAAAATAGCAAATCTTACCAATAATTTAATTACATTAAAACGGCACATTAAAAAAGAAAGTCAAACAAAGGAAAGAAAGCAGCACATTCAGGAAATATTAAGTAACAACTGTAAAATTTACAATTTAGAAATAACAGAGGATTATAATAAAATTACAATTAAAATTCATTAAAATTAAAATAAAACTC
>NW_022742319.1:687855-691857 GCF_011630105.1 Anneissia japonica | reverse complement strand
GTGTGTGTGTGTGTGTTTGTGTGTGTAATTTTCATATTAATATTGTTTATATGACAGGAAACATATATAAGATTATTTAATCATTACTTCTCCAGGACACCTGAACCGAGAACAAGAGCATTTTAAATGTCATAATTACATCATATTACACTAGGAAAAAAAACGTGCAAGAAGTCATCGTATAGAAAGACATCGTATAGAAAGCTGGAAATTAAATAAAGCACACATTAATTGTAAAATTATAGACAAAATTATAGATAAAATATGTACGTTTTGCTTATAATCAAAAAATTGCTTTTTCTTTTCTATGATACAAAATTGTTTGGTGTTTTCTTAAACAAAAAATAAAAAAAATATATAATAAATACTGTACTAGAATCTGTAGTGTCTCAGTGAATTTTCTCAAAGTCACTCGGCAAAGCATTAAAAATAGGGCATAAATAGTGTAGCCAATACCCGTCTTAAGCGAAAACCTATACACAGTCTATTAAAAAAAAATAGAGGTAGGCCTATGTACTTTAAATTATATAATATTTTGTTTCCAAAATTGTTACCGATAGCGACTGGGTTTTGTTTTATTCATGTAGAGCTTTGTAGTGCCTACTGATCTGTCAACTGTGTCAGGTGTAATGCAAACACGTTATACAGTATTACACAATACATACTGCCATGCTATATCTATACTCTTTAAATTAATTATGTATAGCACAATATATCCCCTATCAATATGTATGTGTGCCAAGACACGCGATAGAAGCTATTATCGAGCGTCAGTCAAATAGTTTTGCACATTGCGCTGCAATTTAATTCATTTCAATTTTCATTATAAGCTGTAAACAAAGCACTAAATAAAATACATATCTCGTATAAATAATAGTACTGTAGTAGCAGTAGTATGTATTAGTAGAATCAGCTGTAGCAGTAGCAAGAAAAGCAGTACTATAGTCGTATTAATACTAACAATAGCAGTAAGGTAAGAATAATAATAATAATAATAATAATAATAATAATAATAATAATAATAATAATAATAATAAAAAGTAAGATTATGACACAGATTGACATAAAAATCTATGAACTTAGCTTTTTATAGTACAGTATTTAATAGATCGGATTATATATTGTTAGTTGTTGTTGTTATAAGTGTTAAACCAGTGTAAATTTCTTTCAACATCCGACATAAGATATTATCACTTTAATTTTTTTGATATTTTTTACTATAATGTAAATTAAAGAAATATATCCCATTTCGTGTCATTAAGTAATTAACAATTAGTGCCACGCTGACCTACCTGAAGTAAAATTTGATTTATATATTTCCCAGTGATTGATTATTGTTCTATAGTCAGGTACTTTATTAGCTGACAGAGTTCTTTAAATGAGTGGCGGTTAGCTATGAAGCAGGGAAATGGCTTGTCGAAAAGTAATAACCATCCCTTGTGCATACTTAAGTAGCCTTCCCACGAAATGACGTCATAATAAATCTATCATCTCCCTGTTGATATTACAACGCCAGAGCTTACTAATCCCGTGATTGGTTGTTATGTAGCGCGTAGCAACATTTACATGTAGACGCGCGAGTGTATGCGAAAGTATTGCACGCAAATCATGGAGATTAAGTTTCTGGTTGATGTGAACCTACACACCTTTAAATCCTGGGTTTACAGATTGCGTGTAAACGAGATCGTCAGCGTACTGTTTTAGATGATGAATTAAACACACGAGATCAGTCGAACTGATTGTACATTAATGAACGGTTTCAATCGCCAGCGTTATGCCGCTTGCTTCAATCATAAACTGAATACCTAATGAGGGATAATGCAATCCCAGGCGTGCCGATAATCTGTATACAATGCTAATGTTCTATAATTCATAGAGTAATAATAATATTATTAGATTCAATCATATTATATGAATATCTGCGAAAGGTGGACATTTCTTCAAAACCTGTTTGAGTGTTGTTACCATAAAATAAATCTAGCATGTAAATCTGACGTTGCTATGTATGATTTAGGAGACTCAAAATGGACCATGACGAAATGACCATTAAAGATGTCTACTCGAAAATAGATCATTATTATTAGTACTGTATTTAAAATAATATATCATTTGATAAAAAATAGGCCCCTAATAATAATAATAATTATTATTATTATCATATTAAAGCTTAATATTGATATCAAAAAATTACCATTATCATTTTTATCATTCTTACTAGTGCGTAAAGAGAAAAGATTTTCACTAACAGTACCATTATTGTTAATATAATATCGTTATTCAGATTATCATCATCGTCACAATTTGTTTCCATTGCAATTTTGTCATCTTTAACATCGCAATAATCAATATGAACAATATAATACCATTTAACGAAATTGTGTGGTTGTTTTATTATAAGTATCGTATAATATTACAATGTCCATTTACCTTGAGATAAACGAATGACGTTAAGGCCTACCTACGCATAATGTACCTAGCAATGGAACACTTGTGAATGTAAACAATTTTCTTCTGGCGTTAAATACAATTTTCTGCTCCCCTCCGATAATTGCAACAATTTTTATTCAGGAATTTAACACATTTCATTAAAACAACATAATAGATACTATAAAACATACATAAGTTATGCAGGAAAATGAAGATGAATTCAAAATGATAAGAAAATAAGAATATTTACGTACCTCGACGTTCTCTAAACGTCTAAATCACCAGAAAAGAGAAAGGAAGGAGAAATGGAAAAATGTCGCAAGAAATATCCAGCGACGGGGATGTGTACAACAACCGTGACGAGGAGACTGTCTATATTATCTACCGCCAATGAGGATTCATCCAATGCAGACAATAAGAACACTGGAACACAAGCAGACTTCACTCAGTGAATAAATTATACTGATGCGATCTGTAATAGTTAAGTTAAACCGTGACGTCACTTAACGAACGCCAGCACATGCGCACTCCAACGGCGGATCAATAGTAATTTCCCAAGAGCTGAAGTCTATTGAAAACTGTTCGGATATTATTATCATTCCATTATTAGCAGCAATTATAATTAGAAAGATTACAAATGGTGACGTGATAAAGATGTCGTGGATTGGGTAAGTGGTTGCCAGAATCACCTTTTGGCAGGTTGCGTGGGTCTCAATAATGATATTGATATAAAATATCCTATTTGACATCTGGTAAAATTAGAGGAAAAGCTAATAACAGTCAATGATATATATATTGATATAAATAGTGGATGGGAGAGTAAATAAAAAAATTATATTGTGAACCTCAAATTTCGCACTCTCATCACTCTTCACGCATATACTGTATATATATATATATATATATATATATATATATATATATATAAATCATCAAAGAAAGGTAAATACAGTGTTTCGAATAAAGGACATAATAATACACCGTGTAGCATAGCTCTCAACGAATGTAGTCCTGTAAATAAATGAATAAAGAAATTGTGCAATAAAATGCCTCTGGCGGGATTCGAACCTGCTACCTCTCGCTGTCAAGGCGAGTGTCATAACCATTAGACCACGGAGGCTTCATGGTAGACTAATTCAAATACCACCAGATACACTTTATTACACAATAAGTACGGCTAGACACAAATAATAACATATACTGAAATGTAAATCAAGGTATATATACATAAATCATCAAAATACAGTGTTTCGAATAAAGGACATAATAATACACCGTGTAGCATAGCTCTCAACGAATGTAGTCTTGTAAATAAATGAATAAAGAAGTTGTGCAATAAAATGCCTCGATGATTAATAAAATGAAATGATTTATATTTCAGTATATGTTATTATTTGTGTCTAGCCGTACTTATTGTGTAATAGAGTGTATCTGGTGGTATTTGAATCTGTTTAACCATGAATCCTCCGTGGTATAATGGTTATGACACTCGCCTTGACAGCGAGAGGACGCAGGTTCGAATCCCGCCAGAGGCATTTTATTGCACAATTTCTTTATTGATTTATTTACAGGACT
>NW_022742319.1:682410-687791 GCF_011630105.1 Anneissia japonica | reverse complement strand
ATATATATATATATATAAATTTGGGGTGGTTTTTTTTTAATTCTACATGTGCTTTTGTTTGTAGGGTGTCCAGAGGTGGGCCCACCAGTTTCTTACTCAAGACAACGTCGTTGTATTTTGCTTCGATTCTTCGATCGTGTCGGGGATCGTGTGTTGTTCAATAATGGCTTTTGAAAGAATAGCAATTCTTGTTTTAACAAGTACTTGCTTGGTCCAAGAAATATCATGGTTTACGACATTAGATTCTGTATATTCTGTGTGTGTGTGTGTGTGTGTGTGTGTGTGTGTATGTGTGTGGATGTATGGGTGTATGTTTATATGTATGTAGCATTAACTCAAGAAGATTTGGATTTCATCTCACGAGTAGCATTTCGTGTAATTATATAAAAAAGTATCTTCTTTGGAGATCACATTTTGTCGTATAAAATGGTTAAGAGGGGGCGTATCATATTGATCTGCATTGTATACATCGAAAAGCTTTAAATTTAAGGGTAGATCAAACACACTGCCGATTAACGAAAGAACTGCAAAGTGACTTCACTGTTGCTTTACTCGTTTTACATAACATTTTAGCAATTCTAACCGCACTGTTTTACTATTCCATTACATGATGAAAACACATGAAATTCTCCTTTGATTATTTAAATGTTTTTTTCAGTATTTTATTTTATCAAACTTTCGATCTTTACCCATTTTACATTACCAATGTTTTACTGTACATTTAGTAATTTGTGGACGCACCGATTTGTCTAACGTGTGCCTTTGTTTTAAAAGAAAATTTTCAATAAATTATTATTATTATTATTATTATTATTATTATTATTATTATTAATATTATTATTATTACTATCGCTTTAAAAAAAACCCAATGGGTCTAAATGAAGCATTCTATAATATTTTGTAATGGTCTTGTAAAAAATGATTAAATTTTTGTGACGTTCCGCAGTATGGTGTGGATCTGAAGACCATTTATTTAAAGGAAAACGTCCCAGACCACATACTTAAAAATCGGATCAACCGATCTGAATTGAAACATTCGGAAAAAGTTTAACCAAGTTACAAGGAAAAAAATATTATGTGCTGGCGACGAATCAGTCAATGGTATAAATAGGAGGGTCATTTTATTTTTTTGAGACCCAAACCTAAATATCTCTTAAATCAATGGGTATAATTTAAACCTTGTATAACAGTTTGTCAAGGTCGAGTAAAGAAATGATTAATTTTTTTAGATGATCCAGAGTAGGGTGTAGATCTGAGGACCATTGAAAGGAAAACGTCCCAGACCAAATATTTTGGAAACGGATCAACTAATCTGAATGAAACATTCGGAAAAAATTTAACCAAGTTACAAAGAAGATAATATTATGTTTTAACGACGAATCAGTCAAGGGTGTACATTGGAGGGTCATATACATTTTTTGAGATCCCAGACGGAAATATGTATAGAAAGTTTTCAATGGGTGTAAATGTAACTTTCTATAATAGTTTGTAAAGGTCCAGTAAAGAAATGACTGTGATTGTGATGATCCGGCGTAAGGTGTAAATATGAGGACCATTTAAAGGAAAACGTCCCGAAACAGATATTTCAAAAACGGGTCAATTGATCCGAATAAAACTTTCGGGACAATTTAACCCAAGTTACAAGGAACATATTATTATGTGTAGGGGACGATCCAGGACTTGTCATTTAAATTCCTTGTCTCAGTTATAGAGAGATAAAAATGAAAATTTGCAGAATAGTTTTTCATGGTGAAATAAAAAAATGATCCAATTTTGGTTACGATCCGCAGTAGTGTGTGGATATGAGGACCATTTAAAGATTTTTTGTTGACAATTGATTAAATTATTTAAACGCAATTTACATTTTCTAAAGCGCTCAAACCAGTTACAGCTAAACTTAAAACTACCGTAATATGCATGAACAATTTTTGCTTTCAGTCATTGAATTGCTATGAACTGAAAATGCACTTTCCTATGCAAAGGTCGGCTCATATGGCGAGCAATGGTTGTGAGTCACGATGTACCTCGCCATTACCATTGCAGCCATAGTTCAAGTCTCACAAATAACGTCGCAGTGAATTTGGTTTTCGTTTTTTTTTTCTCCACTTCATTTTTTCCACTTCATTAAAATTATATTGGTTTTCCGTGTTTTTTTACTTTATACCTTTTAACGACTTTTCATTTTTGTTGCAATTTCAACTTCATTTCTCATCAAAGCAATGGGGAAAAGCCCTATGTTCTGTTGTTCAAACAGACATAGTAAGTCCAGTTATTATTATTAGTATTATTATTATTACTATTAATATTATTATTATCATCATCATTATTATTACACTAGTGTTGTAGATCGCGGTTTCAATTCACGCCAGATGCACTTTTGATAAGGAAATTTATTGTTTATAAACCATGTCAGATACGATGATTACATCACTGTTCCTTTGTTTAAGCACTGTTTTAATCATAATTTAATTATTAATATGTATAGGCCTATTCGACAGTGCTACATTATGGGTCTTTCCTCACTCTCGCCTTATTTTGGCTGAGTGTGCTTCTTTACTTTCCCTTGGGGTACCGTATGCTTACTTGAAACCTTTCCATAACAACATTGACAAGTTAATTACACAATACTCTGTTCACATTATGTTGAAAATAATAAAATTATTAGTTTTTCTAGCTCGTAACGCCCTTTTGGCGTTCAATACTGCTCAGATAGGTTGGTGCTTTATATCCACTATAGAGTGTACGTCACGATACTACGTGATACTACTCCGTTGCTACCGGCGACACAAAAATGAGTTCAACCAGACACCATTTTCGCCACTGACAAACCATAATCCCAATTTCTTTGTTTTCTTTGAAAATTTTAATTGATGATAATGTGTGTTCGATAACTAATAGGCCTATAATGTCAGCTTTTGTGTTTTTAGTACATTTTGATGGTAAATGATTAGGTTTTAAATTGCCTATTCCAGAAAGCATATTCTAAACCATTAAATGTGAAGTAATTCAATCGTAATGAACGCCAGGTAACCAACGTCTGGCTGACAACAAAGGGCGCCACCTGTGTTGTGACGGCACGACTGTTGTACTCTATATAATATAATATGAAAAAATAGTAAATCTGATCTTTGTTTCCATATAAACTACAAACTAATTGATACCATATTTGAACTTTGTGATAACAATATAAATTAACTACTCTGAAAGATCGCCACATCTATTTTAAGACAAGATTTAATTTCGTAAGAATCTTAGTAGTCGTGTTATTCAATCTAATAAAGTAATATTTTTGTTTATTCTATAATTGTCGTACTCTTGTCTTTCAGTAGCCCTCCTCATGGTGTCTGTTATTTCTCTAAATATCTCACTATTTTTCTTTTCAAACACAAATAATTTGGTTCGTTATCATTCTAGTTTAGATAATTTTGTCTCGGTATGTTTTAGATTTTTTTGTGTACAACCTGCAGTAATATTGTATTAATATATAGGGCTAGTTGAGCTACTGTATATTTTATCGTTTCTTCATGTACAGTGTTATTAACTATGGGATTATTAAAGGGGAACAATCAATCGTCAATGATAATATTTTGCATTTGAGGGGCCATAGACTCCCTAACAAGGGATGGTTTCCCGACAGGGTGTCCAACAAACTCGACAAGAAGCACAAGGTCCACACCGACTATAGCCACTTCAAGGTAGGAGCCAATATGAACAATAGGCAACTCATGTCACGAATGTCACTCCCCGACTGTGAAAGTGTTTTTTCAGTCGTGTTCCCCAAGGAAATGATTTGTTTCTAGAACACGGTCAGCGAACTCTATACTCTCGTCTGCTGGCTACACAATTTATTGTCTTGAGGTTTCACCACAACCGCACTTGCAACCTAACAACCATGCATAAACATTCATTATAAATGGAATTTAAAATTAATTTGATTTTGGCTTTGATATTCATTATTTAGTGCAGAAGTAAACGTTTCAAGAAAATACAGTATGAAGGTGTGATATTCAGACAAAGATCTAACGATGAATTGTTCGAACGCAGGTGATTAATGCGGTGACGCGCAGGTGATAGCGCACCAATTAAATGTAGAGTTAACGGAGCAAAAATTAGAACCGGAAATAACGAAAGAGGCAACACCGAATTAGTTTTTTAATTTGGGTGAAAAATCTAAACAAACCAGTGAGCGTAAAGCCATTGTACCAGTCTGTACGCCTAATTGTATATTCGATATCATTTTGTTTTTCAACGATAAGTCTACAGCTCGTTTTTAATATAACATAGGCCTATCTTTATAGTAGAAAGATTAATTTTGTTTAAACATTGCATGCCTGTCAAAACACTCTCAGACATTCCAACCTCCGAACGTCCAAAAGCGGGACACATTGATCCTGAAAGCGGGACTTTTTGTTCAAAAGCGGGACACAACGTGATTAACATTACAGATAAATTGTATACATAAAAAATACTCAGTAAATAACATAAAAACCTGTATATATATAGGCCTATATATACATAATAATATAAAACAGTTTATATATATATATACATATATATCCTATATATATATCCAATATATATATATATATACTGTATATATATATTCAAGCCAACACGAAATAATCTTTTAGTGAGATTAAGCAAATAATCATTATTGCCCCGAACCTAATGTTATATAAACTTCGATGACTACCAGTTTTTATGACCGTTTTATAACAATCGCCCCTGTGGTGGATCCAGGAATTCGAAATAGAGGGGCCTAGGGAGGGATTTTTAAAGATGTAGGGCCTAGACCACTGTTTCAGCCTCACCATGGTTTCGTATTTTCTATTATTAGGCGCTAATCTAATATATTAAAATGTATTAGTTCCACTTCAATGTAGTCCTGTAATCGAGATAAGAAGGGTTGGGCTGACCATCCATTAAAATCTAGTTACTTTTTTTTTGTTTACAGAAAGTTTCTTTAAGCACAGAATTGCTGTATAAAATATCTATACACTGTATGGTCATTCACGTTTTATGGAAAACAGGTCTCCCTCTAAGACACTTCCAATTAAAAATTAAAGACCACCTCCAATGAAGACCATTTTTCCGTGGTCCCAAATCAACAAATGTCTTTTAATTTTATTATTCTAATTATAGACCAAAGCTGCTAAAGACCACATGGAAACCCCGGTCCCAAAAGTGGTCTGGATGGAGACCTGTGATCAAATCGGTGACACGCCAACTACTGGCAACATTACTAGGCCTAATAAACCATAAGTGAGTCAATAATTAGGCTAGTAGTCACAACTTAAAAGAATAATTATAATTCTAATACAAAAAAGAGCTATCAAGTACCAAAAAAAAAAAAAAAAAAAAAAAAAAAAAAATAAAAAATA
>NW_022742319.1:681042-682380 GCF_011630105.1 Anneissia japonica | reverse complement strand
AAATCCATATACATGGAAAATTTAAAACATCTGATATACATGTAGAGATCAAACAACGTAAGAAATAATGCCATAAATAAAACATTAAAAGTGTAACTAAAATAAATATTAAAATACAATATAGTAGCCATAGTAATATATATATTGAAAATAATAATGATTATGATAAAAAAAAATCGGTATCAGTAAAGAGTATTATAAAACATGGTACAGATTGAATCTAAATAGTAACGAATTAGAAGCATCTGTAATAAGAATATCTTATAGACCTATAAAATGCATAATAAAAACATCAACAAAAAACTTTAAGATGAATAAGTTCAATGGTGCCTAACTAAAGCTCTACTAGCAACTTTTCTTTGACAAAAAGAAACTGCTGTATGCCCATTATATCAACATGTGCCCAAATATGGTGATGATGTGATGTCATCATTACCATATTTAGGCATATCACTTGTTTTTGTCAAATGTGTTGGACAGGGCCTAAGAAATCAATCATTGCTTTTAATAACTTCCCTAAGGTTATTCTTCCAATGTTTTCAATTCTGTGAGTCTTTTCGCATGTTAATATAGGCCTAGACCTATGTGTATTTATCTTATGTCGGATATATATTTTGAAATTGTTTTACTTTAGTTTTTTTACACCTGTACACATGAGGCCTATAACCAAAAATGTTTGTGGAATTATTTAATAACAAAAAAAATGGCAAATTTATATTTTGTTCTGAATTTCATTTGATATGCCTATCTAGACTTTCCAGAAAAACAGTTAAGCCAAATCTAGAATTCTAATTATTACAAGTAGATAAGGTACACAGTCTTGGGCAACACAACGTTTTACCGTTATTATGTCTCTGAATGGTTTGTGAAAGGAGTATAAGAAATAAAAAAATCTACACACACGAATTGTATGATCTATTCAAGCCGCATAGCCAGAATTCTCAACGCTTTGTTAGTTAAAAAAAATACCATTCAGGCAATTTGACTGTGAGCGCTGTGTGTAATGAACACATACATCTTTGGATGTTCGTACATGTTCGGACTGACACACTGTTTCATAGAGCCAAGATAGAGCTATTAAAAAACTTAAGGCAGGCTCAGGTCGACACGGAACTCAACTAAACTCAACTCTCAACTCGTCGACATGAGCGCTCCGCGCAACTGAAAGAAGGGAACTGAACGCAAACTGAATAGTCCGGCAGCTTAGCAGATGGATGTGGACGTTCCGGACAAAAGCACCAATTTTTTTTTACATGCTTCTTATGGTCATAGCATTCAATTTTTGGTAGGAACCACCTCATCCGAGGTCATTATGGCGGCCATCTTGGATTTCAAAAT
>NW_022742319.1:673623-678649 GCF_011630105.1 Anneissia japonica | reverse complement strand
TAAATATATCAATATTTATCCTTATTTTAAATGTTCTTCATACTTTTTTGTGCAGATTGTCCTAAGTGTAAGATGAGATATGACCTTGCTAAAGGTGGGTGTATGCACTTCAGATGTACTCAGTGTAAACATGAGTTTTGCTGTGGATGCAAGCAACCAATGTCATCAGTAAGATTTATATTAAATTTTTTTGGAATAATAAACTTCAGAATTTATGATAAATTATTGAGCCAGACTTTTGTATCCTTTAGCAGAAGTAGTGGCACAAATTGTAATGTAGTGTACTTAAATGCCTTTATCATACCTGTGTTGTAAGGTTTCCATCAAAATTTAATTAAAAATGCATCCGTGTTTCATTTGCTCTAAGCAAGAATTTCATTTTAGTTTTTCATGAGAATGTGCTTAATGATGTGTGTAATTATTAATGTACCTCAATTAATTTCAGAAATGTACCCGATACGAATCTTGTCGCACAAAAGGTTTACATACTCATCATCCAAGAGACTGTCTCTTATACACATCTAGATGTGTATAAGAGACAGATTTTAAGCCTCATCTTATATGTGAGAATATACAGTACTCAAAATTATTACATTTTTCAGCAATTAAATTAATATCGAATGAGTATGCATAGTACATATTCTTGTTTTCAGCTTCGAAGCGTGCTTGATAAAGATGTTTATGATCTTCTTCACCGTAAACTGCGAGACCTACAACTGTTTAAGGACGATCGTTTTAGATGGTGCTTACATGTAAGTAAATATTTTTTGTTAGATGGTTATAGTCACTATGATGGTCTTTGTCACACAGTACAGTTAATGGTTACTTGAGAAAAATTGTACCCCATTTGGGATTTAAACCCAAGACCCTTTGATTATTGTTCTGTTGCTATTCTAACTGAGCCATGATCTGATGTGCTCCATTACATTTTTTCTATTAGAATGTGCTATTGCATAATATACAATACAATCAAATGTTGAATTACATTGTAAAGTTGCTATAAAATATTGTATTGCTCCAATTTGGATTTGAATCCAGTACACATTGATGTCTTTTTTTTTCGGCTCTACCATCTGAGCTATTAGTAATATTATACAAGTTCTGTCTCTTATACACATCTAGATGTGTATAAGAGACAGTACTTAAAGTTACTTACTAGTGAGCTGTTAAATATGAATATGCATAAACATGACCTAAGTTCGACGTTCGGTGTTTGTAAAGACCACCGGTAACAACGTCCGAGTTGCTATTATAAGCGTACGTTGGAAATTGAAGATTTATGTACAAGAATGGTGGATGGTAAAAAACCAAATATCATACTTTGTTGTGCAATAGTAGTATTTGATTTGCGCTACGAGGGATGCACGAGGCATGAATAGCTACATTGTATTGTATTTTTCAGTAGGCCAACAAAACTTTCATTTAATTGGTAATTATTAATTTAGGTCTTGCTGCTGTAATTATTTTTCTACTACGATAATACGATCACTAAACTGACATTAAATAGCGCCCTCTATAATTTCTGCCCTAATTGTATGGGAATAAAAAATAATGCAGCAGATCCTGGATCCGCCCCTGTGATCAG
This sequence comes from Anneissia japonica, assembly GCF_011630105.1. Taxonomy (NCBI): domain Eukaryota; kingdom Metazoa; phylum Echinodermata; class Crinoidea; order Comatulida; family Comatulidae; genus Anneissia; species Anneissia japonica. Next base: position 677,064 of record NW_022742319.1, on the reverse strand, counting down.
CGATGTTACTGACTATATAATAGCCTAGGCCTAGGCGGAGAAAAATAAATCCACTGTGGTAGCAAATCAAATTAAGTAGCAATTTGACAATGACTATCACGCATAATTATTAAATAGTACGTAATATTACTTTTACATTGGATTTTCGTTGTTCTCTGCACATATTTCGATGTAAAACGATGCCTCGCATGAATCGTTGTTATACCTCGCACTTTTGGCAATGGCAAAACGATGCCTCGCATGAATCGTCGTTTTGCCTCGCTGCCTCGCATGCCTCGCTGCCTCGCACTTTAGTACTACTCTGAGTCAGCCCATGTTCAACTTTTTGCGGAACTGAAAGGAACTGAAAAAAGCGCGAAAAAATGCTGGTTCGGAACTCAAAGAAACTGAAAACGTTGATCCTGATATTAATCGTAATCAAGATACATTAATTGAAAAAAGATATTATATTACAATGATTTGTTAACACTACACTGCAGAGGGACTTTCTGAAAAAGGAATTTAGCTTTTCTTGACAATTAGGGCCCTAGATAAATGTTCTACTGTTAAAGAATTTGTACAAAACTAACTTCAAAAACAATGCACACTCCCAAGAATTACTGGATTATTTATAATTCGTAAAAATGGATTTTGGAAGTGAGATCTGCATGCCAGTTAGTTGTCAAGTCTTTACTCGTCGTACGTAGATTTAGACAGACGTAGGCTAACCTATTTTCTCTATGGTAGGCCTGGCAAAGGAAGCCTGCATTTTTCTACACTCTAGGCCTAGCCTAGGCTAGCTAGAATATGGTAAGTATATGCTGTATTATTATTATTATTATTAGGCCTAGCCTAGGCCTATTTGTTAATGTGTTAGAATAAAAATCTGGCCTATGGCCTATATTTTTAAAAACAAAGAATAAAGTAATCTGCCATTAAATTATGAATTCTATCAAAAGTACGGTATGCTGCTGCATTCGCGTAATATTAAATTAATACATTTTTATAACATATTTGACAGCTGATTCATGTAAACATTGTCACGTATAAAATGCATTCGTGTATACTTTTTTTTGTTTTTGTTTTTTCATATAGAAAAAGACGTTTCTTGTTTTAATTGTTCCACCAGATTTTACATGAACCCATTTCAAATAGACCAATATGTGATACACTTTCCTAAATTAAAAAAAAATAGTAGATCAAATTAAAAAAATATTTTATTATTTTTAACCACACGTCTAATCTTACAAGCATTCAAACATTTATTTGCAGTTGATGAGATTTCGAAGAAAATGAAATCTTTAAAAACTCAATTCTGTCGACTAATCAAACAGGCACCATTTGTTTCAGTCGACATTTTCAAAACAAAGAAATAAAGTAGATACACTTTTTAAAATAATAACATGTCTTAATAAAAACATTAAAGACATTTTGCAGTTGATGGGATTTCGCGGGGAAAATGTTTTTAGCCAATAGTTCCTTTCAGTTGCCAGTCGACATGAGCCAAGTTCCGTTCAGCTGCTCAAAGTCGACATGAGTTCAGTTCCTTTCAGTTGCGTTCAGTTCCTTTTAGTTGCGCGGAGCGCTCATGTCGACGAGTTGAGTTAAGTTCCTTTCAGTTCCGTGTCGACCTGAGCCTGACTTTTCTATGGTTTTCAATAATATGCGAGTGAGCAGGCGCTTAGAATCTGCGCGCACGTGTGACGCGTAAGTCACACAGAATTAACAACAGAAGGAAAGAATTATTGAAACAAGCAGTAATCAATAATACAATGTCCATTTCATTTATAAATGATTATCAAATCATTTTTGACAATGAAGTTTTCAAATTAATTTCTGTAATTATGCTACGTTTGTTTGGAATAAAAAAGCGAAGGCCTAGACCTAAGGCAAAAGATTATGATAATTTAGACTTAACAGCAGAAAAGACGAGTTCAGCAAACAGTGTGGAAGAAGATGAAACTCAACAGAATTTAGCGAAGCAACCTGAAATAAACAATACTGATACTGATAGGCCTTCTCTAGGTAAAAGTATCAGCAACACTGACCGTAGTATTTTCGTGGATGTAGGCCTACTTGTTTCGGAGAAAAATAAATTACAAGAAGAGTTGAACAAAGATTTAGAAAAAGAAAGGTGAGCTGAGTACAATTATTTCAATTTCAATGCAAAGCACAGGCATAACCCATATGAATGATGAGTAGGGTCTATAGACAGTAATAAGGAGTATCCTAGCAAACAATATTGACCATAAATAGTCTAATATTAACGTAGCCTAGATTTAATAAAGAGAAAATGAATATTCTAATACCGCCACCGGAGTTGTTGTCGATGAGGGCGGCAAAGTAAAGGCACTGTATATGGCAAAGATATTTTACACCAGAGACAGGATTGGTAATGGTATCTGAGTATTACCTCCATGATCTGGGTAACTGCTGGCTCGCTGAGAAGATGACAGCTTGATGACTTATAAAAAGGCCTATTTACTCTGGTCATCATTCGCTGAGCATGTAAGGCTACAGAATAAGCCTAGAATATTACGTCCTTTAAAACAAAACAATTTGAAATCGATTTATGCAGTAAAGCCATCTCGTACTTGTAGCCTTTGATTTTAAAGTCATCGTTGAGCTCATTAATGGTAACCTTCTTCAGATTTTCACATCGACATTGGAAAACGACGTAAAGCTGGTTTTCCACTAAGCGAATTTATTCGTGCGAATCAAAGCGTCGGTTCCTGAGCTATGATTGGTTGTGCATTTTTTCGCTTCGCAAAACTCCGATATAAATGTGAATGCGCATAAGCCGACGCTTTCGATTCGCGAGAATAAATTCGCCTAGTGGAAAACAGGCTTTATGAAAAGTAATGAATGCGCAGCACGAACCTGTCTTAAAACTTTCACGCCCGGGGTGGGTCTGCAAATTGAACAATACATGGTGGTATCAAATCGTATAGAATGACAACAGGTTCGACTGTCGGGATTTCCTTGAAACGGAATCCTATCTCAGCAACAAGTTCTCGTAATCTCGAAAGCTCCGATGAGGACAGTATAATGGAGGCAGTAGTCCTAAAAAAGAGCTATCAATCAATCAATGGAGTGTTTCTAGAGCACTGGGGGGCAATATAATAGAGGCAGTAGATCTAAAAAATATATTAATCGATCAACCAAATTAATTAATCAGCCTCATGAGAGCAGTATAATAGAGGCAGTAGAACTAACAAAAGATATGTTAATCAATCAGCCTCATGAGGGCAGTATAATCATGGAACTGGCAGAGCCATAGATAGAAAGAGTTGCGACATTGAGAATTTAGAAGCCATTTTGTTTCATACGCGATGCGCGTTCTGTGTCTAACGTGATGTGCGTTCCTGTGTATAACATTGTATAAATACAGTTAACAGCCTAGAATAGTTTAATTCCATTTAATCTTTTTAGCAGTCGAATTTCATGTAACTGTATTTATAG
>NW_022742319.1:661710-673448 GCF_011630105.1 Anneissia japonica | reverse complement strand
TCTCTCTCTTGGCTCTGGGAACTGGGAAGTATCAGAGCCGTAGATAGAGAGAGTTTGGCCAACTCTGTTTTACGGGATTCGATATACGCGCGTGTGATTGTGTGGATCGCAATCACATGACTTGCACGGGCCATGTTGTCACCAAAACAAAACATTAAAGCTATACGCGCGCATGCGCCTGGGCTCTTTGGTAACGACATGGCGTCCATGCGCCAAGTTGGCTAAACTCTCTCTATCTACGGCTCTGGGAAGTATCAGAGCCGTAGATAGAGAGAGTTTGGCCAACTCTGTTCCAAGGGATTCGATATAAGCGCGTGTGATTGGGTGGATCGCAATCACATGACTTACACCGGCCATGTTGTCCCCAAAACAAAACATTAAAGCTATACGCGCGCATGCGCCTGGGCTGTTTGGTAACGGCATGGCGTCCATGCGCCAAGTTGGCCAAACTCATGCCAAGCTCTCTCTATCTACGGCTTTGGGAAGTATTATTGAGGAGATCACTCGAAAAAGCTCCGCGCACGCAATTCTATGCAAATGGCCAAGCAAAGCTGCCACAGCGCGTGAAAAACGCTTACGCGATGCTTTTGAAGTCTCGTGTTCCCGTCTTAGTATGCCAAGAAATAGAAGGCGGAATGCAGAGCATCTTTTTTTCTTTTTTTTTTTCTCTCAATGCGCACTGCTTACAGTCAATTACTATGGATGCGCAGTTGTTTCCACATTAAGGGTATACATATATCTTTTGAAAAATACCAAGAATATTAATATTTTATACGAAAAAGAGTTTAGATTTCAATAAAACATTTACATGAGCTTTAAAAGTATGGTATATTTCAACTTGAATTTCCATAAATTGGATAATACTCGATAATACTAATTTTAACAAATATTAATTAAGGAATGATTGATAATTACAATAAACTAAGTGATTTTAGTGTGAACGAGTGTGATTTTCAGTTTACGCTGCCTAAGCTTTATAGTAAAACCAGTCAATCTTTAGACAAAATTATAATGAACACAGAAGTAAATTGCAACAGAAATATTTTGCGGAATCTGTTCCTGAAATATACATATAACATACTAAAAGTCCGAAAAAATTCAATCAGGGAACATTTTTTAAACTATAATTTTAAAGATAGTTAATGAATTCAACGGTTTATCGCAAAACTGCTGTGTTGAAGAAGCGTGAAGAAGCCCCCTATTTCGTGGTAATACTTGCTTTCCGTTTCAAGACAGTTGGACCTCTTGCCATCATTTTGTTCTACTCTTGTTGGCGGTATTTTCTGTTAAGGCATATACGCAGAAAAATAAAACCCGAACCTGTATTCTTTATGGTAATCTATACTGAACGCGACGTGACTACGCAAAAAAACCAAGTCTCATGTCAGCATAGAAGAATTTTCTTTTTCCCAAAAACTGTCGACAAAAAATATTCTGACCAATCCCTGACTACTGCTGAACATACAAGCCACGAAAGTTGTGCGCACTGTGTAAATAGATCGCACTGCACAACAGAAAATTTGCTGTCTCCTGCCACCTGTCTCGCGCTCTGTGTAATGTAAATAGGCCTTCAATGTTATGTTTTAATCCATTATGTATTCACAATTCGAAAGGTTAACACAAGAAATACTACAACTTGAGCTTGAAACACTACAGTGTAAACGGAATCGAAAACAGTTGACGCAACAAATAGATGCTCTTGAGAGTCACTTAACAGATTTGTCAGAACACAATACAGAAAAGGGTAAGGTTACTTTATAATTTGTTAGTATACAAATAATGAATGTTTATGAGCGCAATGGGAAGATTATTTTCATGAGTTGAAAGACTGAATGTTCCATTCGACGAAGCGGAACAGAGTTGAATAGAACAGTCAATCTTTCAACTCTTGAAAATATTATTCTTTCCATTGCCTGTATAAAAAACATTCATTATTTTGTTTTTATAACAAACCTTAATAGATCCCAGTCATTTGATTGGTTTATTTCGTACCACGTGACATTAGTTATTTTGCCCATTTTATCGCTCATCATTGAAATTTTGTTCCACCGTGCATTTTTATTCATCTGAATCGTCCATTGAACGTTGCCTGGATACTTCAATCTAACACAACCTTTTGATTGGTTAAAAAGACGCGGGACTGACTTTTTCCGGATGGTTAAATCCTTAAAATGATGTCACGCCACCTATAATATTTCTCAGCCCTACTTCCTGCTGAAATTGTCATTGCACATGTATCTGAGATTTTGCTCTGCAAACAGTTGTAAAGTATATTCATTGCGTGAATGATACCTCAAAAACAAGCTCAAACTTGTCAATTGATATTTTATGAAAAAATCTACCCTTTTCTAAATAGAACAGTGATCCAGCGTCTCTGTAACCAATCAAAATTTTGTATTCTATAGGTTGATTACCATGTCGTATCCTAGGCACCGTGCAATGGGGAAAAAACGGATGGAATAAAAATGCACGGTGAAACCTGTGACAACTATACACGTGTATACTACAGTAGATGTCTTAGGTAGAACTAAATTTATCATAATGAGTGGCAAATGGGTAAATAACCATTGTCACGTGATACAAAATCTACCAATCAAATGACATGGATCTACTAGGTGTGTTGTAAAGAATTATTATGCACCATGTAGGTGGATAATTCGAACTGGCAGCACAAATTATGCGAATATTCAATACATGTACATATTAATAAATTCATAAAACTATAAACTACAACGATGACAATGAATAAATTTAAAATCCAATTTGTTTACATTATTTGGGATATTATATGCAGTATATTTAAACCAAGAGTAGACTAAACATAACATTCAACGCGAACTCCGTCATGCGTCACGACAGCACGGGCGTAAGTAGGTAAACCTCATGAGCGACAGGCTTTAGGCGCGCTAAACGTCATCTGCGAACCAGTGGTGGCGCCAGAGGGGGGCTGGGGACATAAGAGACAGGTGTAAATAGATCGCACTGCACAACAGAAAATCATAGTCCCCCCGTCGGGGAGGAAGAGTAAATTTTGTCGGGGAATAAACAAATTAGAAAAAAATATTTACATGTAATGTTCGTTTAGCCACCACATTGCTTTCATTAAACTATTTGTGTTATTATTAATATTTTTATCATTAATAATAATAATAATAATAATAGTTCAATGAGACTAATTAAAAATAATTTGCTTTCTCTTATGACAAATGCTCGTTTTGATGGCTTCATGATGCTTGAAATACATCGTGACTGGTGAAGCAACCTCGACCATGACAGCGTGGTTGACAGATTTCATGCAAAATTTCCCAAATGTAGAATTTTACTTTCAAGAATGAGGATTTGAAAATAAATTAAGATGGTTACAATGCATACGCTTTGTTTCTTGTTTTAGTCAAAATGTTTTCGTTTTGGAAGCTGATTTCAACATTAGAAAACATAGCCAACATGAAGTCATATTATAGTAACTCGATGCCTATCAAAATAATAAAAATTCCCTATAATTTGTCAAATATCCGTGGCTTCAAGGGGGCCTCGCCCCTGGATCCCCACCGGGGGCCCTAGGCGTCCCCTGGCCAAGTGAGACTCGATTCACTCCACCAGCCCCTCACGTCGGGGCCTTAGCCCATCCGTCGGGCAAGTCCTGGCGCCATCACTGCTGCGAACACCACCAATGCTGATAGGTTCAAACGTTAACCTTAAGGATATCAGGCAAATTCGAGTTAGGCCTACAGCCTATAAACAATACACATTGTCATGTTTGTAGTTGAATCAATAATTTAAAGACCGTTGTCATAGTAATATCATAGGAAATGTAGTCAGCCAAGAATAGTCTAATGATTCTACAATTGTCATAATGTGGGGATCAACTAAGAAATAAGAAACATAATAATGTTGATAGCATGACCAAGGTCACGAGGAATTGACATTAAGAATAATTTGCATGTACAGTAACATTATTTGACGTTTATTGTTCAATAGACCACGTAGAATTTAAAATAACGATGGATTGGTCTAAAATTTTATATTCGGAAAATAGAGATTATTGAAAAATACAACTTGAAAAACGAATCTTTTTTTTTCAGACAAAAAGCTAAAAGTAAAAACTATAGGACTTGCCAGACTCTTCGAAGGAAGATATTTCAACACGAAGTAAAGATTTTGATACTTATTATCTCTTTGCTTCTCTTTTTTAATATTATGTAGACTGGTTCACTGATTCAATTTTCACATACTGATCACTGACGTTTATCTTCCTGATATTACGAAGAGATTGAATGTTATGTGATCCACTATATAAAATTTTAAGCGAGGTAAAAATTTCTTAATCAGTCATTTTCAATGGTAATATTTAGGAAAAAGATACAATTCCCTACCATTGTTTTAAATCAATAAAGAATAATAAAAAAAAGAAATAAAACTAGACTAGGCCCTATGCTTATTATGTCTAAAACTAAACATTGGTGTAAGAGCTGATATTTGAAGTTTTCGAGTAAAAATATAATCATAAATATAATTAAATTAGTAAAATATCAAAAACAACTTGACGATAATTAGATTGGAACTTGGACTGCAATGGTGATGGGGAGTGTGAGTTCTAACCATTTGCACTTAGTAGTACCCGACCCTAATAGTTTCAGTCTATCTACCGGGTAAATTTTATAGGTTAAGGACGAAAATTCATAATCCATTTCGTTTCACAGTAATTTTGCGTTGAACAACTATAGTTGTAACTATTTTGAAACGCTTTAGAAAATGAGAATTGCGTTAACCTGAAATTAAGGCACATCTTTGGTATAATATCAGCTTTGCTTTGCTCAAATTTTTAAGAAGATCTCCAAGCAAGCTAGGTAACCAAAGTGGATGATGTGAGCATAACGTCATTTAAAAATGATCCGTTTCACGCGCTCCGTCACTTTACGCTCTCTGTAGAATCAGGGTGGCCGACTATGGTCGGCGCAGTGCCTTTAAAGCCGGCCGGGCACTCACTGGGCCGGACCGACGGTCCGTCGTCCGGCGCAATTCTATAGTACGCAACGCCACGACACGCGCGCAAACGGATTTTATGATGACAATTAGCAATTAATTACCAAACAAAGTCGCGTCGTCTAGTGCTCACAGTGAGCGGAGTTATATTCGTTGTACGACGGTCGGACGATGGTTGACGACGCAGAGAATGCCCAGTTTTAAGTTTAAATTCTAATTTTATCAACGTTGAAGAAACCTGCTGTTATTCTCTTTGAAGTAATTGAAGCATTTTCAATTGTCTCAGGGCTGAAACTCAATGTCAAAAAATCTTAAGGTATGTGGGTAGGATCCAGAAATTCTTGACAGAAAAACCTTGTGATGTTCAATGGCCAAGGTGTCCTATTAAGGCTTTGGGTGTTTACTTTTCCTATGATGAGGCAGCATCCGAAAAATGTAACTTTGAACCAAAAATTAGTAAACCTGAATCTATTTTAAATATCTGGAAACTAAGGCGCCTAACTTTGGCAGGAAAAATTATACCGGTCAAAACTTTTAGTATATCACAATTTATTTATTTTACATCGGTAATATTTATCCCAAATAGGCCCTATTATAATTCAACAAGTAAAACAAATTATATATGAATTTGTTTGGAATAATGGCAAAGGTATGGTAAAAAGAAACACGTTAATTAACAATATCGAAGATGGGGGTCTAAAAATGATCGAATAAGAAGCATAATTAAGGCACTTCAAATAAAATAAAAATACAAAGATAATGTTTGCCTCAGCTTGGAAAATTATTCTGGATAAATTTGCAATTCATTATGAAGGAAAACATTTGTTGAGTTTTAATAAGAATATATCGCAGATCAAGCTTTTAAATATTCCACATTATTATAAGGATAGTTTTCTTATTTTGATTTAGTTAAATCAGATAAAGTAATTTGCATTTATCAATGCCTGTGGCATAATATGCACATTCAAATTGATAAGAGATCTTTTTAAAAGTATTTTTGAAGAAGGTATGAAAAGAAGTTAGTAAGTGATTTATACAAAGAAGATGGGAATGTAATACCGTTCATGAGCTGGTTTAAGAGGGGTGTGCCAAAAAATATTTTTTATGTTGGAGAAGCATTATAGAATGCTTCGATTCGATAACAATTTATCGTGTATATGATAACAAAATATAACAAATCAAATATGATGAAGTCATAATCATGAAAAAACGATAAAATCGTTGCTACTACTACGATTTTAATGTTTTCCATGATTATGACGTCATCTGATTTGATTTGTCAAAATAGGCCCTAGTTGTTGTTGCATAACTGATAAATCATTATCGAATCGTTCTAGTGTAAAAACTTCTCTTATTTCTTTTATTTTCTATATGAACAATTGCTTTTTAGTTTTTATCGTTATCGTTGAAATATAAACAGGTCTTTAGGGTGGAACGAGAACTAGGCCCTACTCAAAAAATTTTGATAACGAGTCGTTATGTATTATACATACCACAAGAGTTATTTTTGTGAGACTCTCTACTTCAATGAGCATATTTATTTTATTTTATTTTATTCTGGTATAAAAACAATACAAAAAGTTGCCAAAGGCTAAAATTATTGCATTTACAACAATATAAAGGCCTTATTTACAAATAGGCTTAATGAAATTACACAAAAACATTAAAATACGCATTTACAAATCAAGAATGAATATTTACAAAATACATAAAAGATTACATTAAATATATAAAAATATAAATAAAAATAAATATTCTAATTCTGAAAAACCAACAATTTGACATAAGAGACAATCACATGGATTAAAACACCACTCAGATACTAGCAATCGTAGTTACAATGAGAGCCGCTCGCCCCTGGTGTCTCTTCAACCATTGTTATTTTGCTGTAATGCAATTACCTGTGCTATCGTAGCATGATTAATACATATAATCCCTCAACCATACCCACATTAATGTCAATAAATGTATTAGAACGACGTTCCGCAAACTATGGTCCGCGGCCCAAATTTGGGCCGCGAAACATTTTTGGAGGGCCCCGAAGCCGTCTGGAAATTGAAAAAAAAAAGAGACGTTTCATTATGGAGAAAATAGTTTTTAATAAAGCCGCTTCATTGTTACTTCGAATGCGCGCTTGCACTCGCTGCTGAAGTGCCAGATGATGCGTGCTATTTGAGTTATAAGCGGTTTTTGTGTCTATGCCCCCTCGGGAGCTAGACGTTATCGTCTTAACCGTTGTAAGATGAGTAAATCAGGTATGGAGGAATGATGGGATAAGTCATGAGCTAAAGATAAAAGTAAATAAGACCTGTAAGGTAAGGTAGTCTTTCAAAGTTTCGGAGTAACAGAGTGTGCGTAAAAGTTTTTGGAAGGAGAGAGCTATGACGTGTGTGGCTGAACGGTGTTTGGTGAATCATGGTAGAAAAAAAAAACAATCAAAAATTGTACGGTATTATTTTATTTAATAAAATAATATTTAATTTGTATACAATGAAATTTTATCACTGAGAGAACAGATAATGATATCAAAATATTGTATAGACATGGAGGGTTCATGATCAAAAGTTCTTGCAAGGATTTGGTATGTTGGTCCCTGGCGCGGCTGGCTGCTGGGCCGCGGCTTGGTGTCTGGAATCGTAAATAGGCCTTGAAGTAAAAAGTTTGCGGAACGCTGTATTAGAATGCATAGCAAGAAAAAGACTTACGTATCAACTTAATTCTATTATATTCGAAGCTTACATAGTATCCTAACGATTATGTTGTCAAAATTGAAAAAAAAAAAAAAAAAAAAAGAGTTAAAAGGAATGGAAATTGTATCGATTTCACTTCCCTCACCACTTTTATTATTTTCTTTAATTCGACTACATATTGATTACAAATTTGACATGTTATTGTTCATTCGCATTACAACATTTCAACATGTTTTATTATGTTTGATCCTGACTATAAGGGTTAATTTACATTCAACAATTATTCAAAAAAAGTAATATTAATGATCTCCTTTAAATATTGTATATACATGGAGGCTTCATGATCAAAAGTTTTTGCCAGGATTTGGTATGTTGGTCCCTGGCGCGGCTGGGCTGCTGGGCCGCGGCTTGGTGTCTGGAATCGTAAATAGGCCTTGAAGTAAAAAGTTTGCGGAACGCTGTATTAGAATGCATAGCAAGAAAAAGACTTACGTATCAACTTAATTCTATTATATTCGAAGCTTACATAGTATCCTAACGATTATGTTGTCAAAATTGAAAAAAAAAAAAAAAAAAAAAAAAGATTTAAAAAGAATGGAAATTGTATCGATTTCACTTCCCTCACCACTTTTATTATTTTCTTTAATTCGACTACATATTGATTACAAATTTGACATGTTATTGTTCATTCGCATTACAACATTTCAACATGTTTTATTATGTTTGATCCTGACTATAAGGGTTAATTTACATTCAACAATTATTCAAAAAAAGTAATATTAATGATCTCCTTTATAATAGTTATAACCATGCGGTGGCGCCAGCAATTTGCCAACAAGGGGTCATATTCGACGGAGGGTTCCCAGCCAAGGGGCCAACGAAGCCTCGGTCGGCGGCCCGGAATAAAAGCTCCCTTGCAGGGTTCACTGGGAGAGTATTTTATGGCTTAGTATGGTCCAAAAGGTGATTTGAAACCACAATATTAGGGATTGTCCGGCAGTCAACATAACGTTATTTGGATAGGCAAATTATCATTTTTTTTAAATTTTGTTCCGACGACCTAGTCATGCGTCGGACGACAGGGGGTACAGACCTGTCTGACCACCTCCGCTGGTTATAACTGCCGTTTTGAATGTTACCTCTCCTCAATTTATAGTATTTATGTCATTACATTGTCTTAGAAGAAGGTATATATTTTATATTTCATTGTTTATAATATTAGAGAATATAATAATAATAATAATTAGTTTATCAATATTTCTTTTGTTTACTAGAAGAGTTTGATTGCAATTCCCCTTCACACAAGTTACACAGCAAGTCACCCGGTCAGATAACATTACTTATCATGCGCCATGCTCCAAATGATTGGAAAAAATTCCGGAACATTCGCAACAAGTCAGACGCACTCAATCTTAAGAATGATCTTGAAGAGCATCAGTTGGCGATAGAGGGCCTGAGATCTCGAGTCACTGCTAAATTGAATCAGTTTACGGTGAAGGAAAATGATGCGCCCGTGTCGGATGACGTAGCATTAAGATTCTCCATGGAAAACATATTCGATGATTATTTTCCGCTTGGGCAATTCAGTAACAATACCACAGCTCTTCAACTGAATTCGCAGGGGATTTTGTCGACGGACGTTTAAAAACAAGGTTTAACGGTTGTTTTATAATTATTGATTCACAGGACGTTTTTTTTTCATTTCATTTTTTTTTTCATATTTCTGCGTTATATTATTCAGATACAGAGTTATAATGTTATCATATTACTATTAATACCAGAATGTAATGTCTACAATGTTTCTTTTAGCTTTGTAAACACGTTGTAATTGTAGTTATATATTACAAATAGGCTAAATGGTGATATTAATTTGATGATGATAAGTAGTGACGCCCACGGTATTGACAGAACATGCACTTGGTTTATATTATACTATTATAATACTTAAAGATCGAATTGATGATGAAGATGATGACGATATGCTGGTGGTGGTGATGATGATAATGATGATGATGAAGAGGTTTATGATGACGATGGAGAGAATTACTCATGATACAAACTATTATTAAAATGTAACAATTTATTTCTGCAATGTAATATACGCGCGATTTTATAGCATGACGTCATTATTAGCACAATCTCATCCACCATCTAGGCCTATGCGTCAACTCAGGAAAACAATATAAATTATTATTTCATAAGCTTGCACTGTTTCGAAGTGCTTCAAATATCAAGGTTAGTTGAGTCTAAGTACTGCTCGCAGTGACGGCGAAGTTATGACACAGCACTGGCAATTTGTTCGGTATATCCATTAAGATTGCACTCTAGGCTCTTGTATTCATCGAGAAGTGGGCATGGTCGACTAAGTAACGTACGCTGAAGCGTTTATCCATCGCTTAGCAACGGCAGACGAAAGGTTCGTGATCATCGAAATGATGCACTTCATTCATGTTAGAAGGCAAGCATTGAATCAATACTGTTCAGTGCTCTGTTTTCTCTGAAGATAACAATGTCTTCGTGGCGGCTTCTCTGTTGAATAACATACCGTAAATGGGCCTAACTTTGTGAATGGTTGGTGAGTTTACTAAAGATGATTAAGTAAGTTAAAATTAATTCTATTTTCTCATCAATATTTAGATATATTGAAGGTTGTCTTGCGGAACACAAATTATTAAAATATAATAAAATAGATAGTAGGAGCTATCGAAATATCCGTTCTATTTTATTATATTTTAATAAAATTGTGTTCCGCAAGTCAACCTTCAATGATTGTGCGTCGTATTTTTATTGTTTTTACGTGTATTTCATCGTCATCGTTTTCACCAAGAGACACAAACTTCAATTTCGACTAAAACAATTAACGTTTTGAGGAAAACGCGTTCGACGTGGACTACTTCATAAATCCGTAAACTTCACTATCAAGATATTGAAATTTTAAACATTTTTTACATAATGTTTAAAGATAAAGCATTAGAAATTCAAATGTTCAAACTATTTTTCTTTTCTTTACTTTAATTAACCTGTTAATTAGCATGAAATGTTTGTGTCTGTTCGTGAAAACGAAGAAATTTACTGGCCTCTGATTGGTCAAAATATGCATGGAGGGCGCTAAACTCGCAGCGGTAACTTAAACTGACCGCATTAAAATTTTTTCTGGTCTGTATATATATATATATATATATATATATATATATGAAGAAGGCGTAAAACTCAAAACACACACTCACGGCCTCAATAAGGACTTGGGATTCATCAGTGAATTTTCCTTCTGCCTCTAAATATTCTTCTCTTAGTTTTCGGTCACTTTTAATTATAATTTTATTACTATCTATTCTGGTTTTATTATTATTATTATTATTATTATTATTATTATTATTCTGTTAGGCCTATTCATTATATATTATTGTTGGTATTTTCTCTCTAGCTTATACTATTGTAGAACTTATCTGTTTCATTTTTTCAAGATGCACTATATCTATATAAATTATATGCCTAATACAATACTATATATATCATTGTTTTGGCTTCCTGCTTCCATCATTATAGCTATGTTTTATTTGCCTTTCAATACTTTTATAGGCCCACATTTATTTAATTTACAATATTGCTTTGTATAATTTTATATATATATATATATATAATTTTTTTTTCATAGCCGCTTCCTGTTCTTGGTTTTAGTTGTGCCTTATGTTTAGCTTATCCATTAACCATGGATGAATTAATTCCTCCATGCATTAACTATAGTAATGCTTTCCCACAGTCCACCACTTGCTCATTCATTGTTCACCCTTATCACTGTTTATTTGTACATATATCATTAATCCTTTATAGACGTATGCCGACTTGCTTTGACTTAATTACCGTATTGTTTCTCAAATTGTATTTTGCCAAGATACTTTCTCAATATGTTCATTTTATGTCAAGCGTTGACAAAGACTACAGGAGTAGCCGAAATATTCGCCAAATAAATTTTAGTGTTTCTAAAGTCAACATCTTACGTATTTGATATCTTTATATATAAAATTAATGAAACGAGTAGGTGGCTGCATCGGCTTCAATAAAATA
>NW_022742319.1:641087-660953 GCF_011630105.1 Anneissia japonica | reverse complement strand
ATTCAAAACATTTTCCTAAAATTAATGATCAAAACATGCCGGCGACAATCTGTTGGACAACCAACACAATCGTGTTGACTAGAGCCAGTCCGTTTCGATTATAATCGTGCGGGAATTATAGTGTAATTTGTCTTCTCCAGGTTAAGCCCACTGGGCTTCTATTTCGAGGTTTTTACGATATATGGAGTGGTCATGCCAATACAGGCTGTTTGTTGAGTAACTAAAATGGCTGACTGAAAATCTTCCTTCTATTTCTCAGGATCAACAGAAATTGACAAAGTCTCGATTGAGCCGATGATATTCAAGATCTAAGACAAATTCATGGGATGTGCACTAGCCTAAATTCAGTTATCGTCAATTATGAGTTATAAACATAAACCAAGAAACCTCATAGTAGCTGTAAACGACGAAGATCATGATACCGTTAGAAAGTTGCTCGAGGAGAAGGCTGACCCGAATACAAGAGATCTATTCGAGCGCACGCCACTGATGCGCGCCGCAGTGCTTGAGGAAAGCGATACTCGTAGGCTTATTGTTCGATGTCTAATCAATCATGGCGCCGACATTAACTTACAAGATAAACACAAACGCACTGCATTAATGTATATATGTGGTCGGGATGATGGAATCGATATTTTGAAAATCGTACTGAAAGCGTGTACTGTCGATTACAATACACAAGATGAGGAAGGCGATACAGCTCTGATGTATGCTATAAGAGCGGACAATCACGACGGCTTAGAATTACTGTTGCATATTGGTGGACAAAGTATTGATGTTGACAGAGAAAACAATGAGGGCCTCTTCCCACTTTATTTGGCAGCATCACAAGAAGATACAGATTTTTGTAAGATGTTGGTCGAGGGCGGATCGAGAAGATTCCACAACATCCCCTCCCACCTGATGCAATATTTACCGGATATACCCAAAGAGCTTCTGCGGGAAGTTCAAAATCCAAAGTCAACTGATCGAAGAATATCTCTAATGACGAAGAACAACTGGAAGGGATCTGACGATTCGGACCCAGTGTTACATGGTGGTGTGTCAAGTTTACGCAACACTCTGAGTTCAATACTTTCGCGCGAAGTGGCGCCGATGTACGATCAAGTGAACACTGTTGGAGCACACAATCCAGGCTGGGCTAGCGTCCAGTCTTCTAGGAGCGGGGTTCCCAATCAAGATAATATAATGCAGGAATTAGCAAGGCGTCTGGCAGAGTTTGAATTGAATAGCGTGAATAAATCTCCACATCGACCGCAATCAAACGCACCTATACACGTCACTAGATCAGGTAGGGTGATAAATCCGAACGCCACAAGAGATCCACATTTCAAGGAGATCAAAGGCATTGGAAAGGGCAAGATGGATTCACCAGGAATCAACTATAGTAGAAGAAGAATTCTGCAAAGAGTCACAAACAAGCAAAAAACTGGACAGTAATTTCTGTTGCAAAAGATAAAAAACACAAACGCACTGAAAGCAAAATAAGCCTATTGCTTTTGTTGAGTTTAATAAATATAATTATTCCTAGTTCCAGAAATATATTTTTAGAGGCTTCGATCTACATATTTTTAGAGGTATTTGATCTGGGTGTAAACTATTTAATTGAGGGTTAAGGCCTACCGAACCGATTAGAAAACCGGAGCAGTGTGTAAGGAATCTGGCGTTCAGCGCATCGGACATGCTGTCCGAATTTCGGTTTGGATCTGATGTAATTGCTGCTACTTTGCATTCTTTGTCGATTACACCTATTAACCATTTTGCAGCTTTTCGTTGAGGTCGTTACAGTCCATATACATAGATCAAAATGGAAGAAACTGAATTATTGAAATCAAACATCTCTCACTTTTTTTTGTAAAAGTTACGCTATGATAATGTACGTGTTTCTATAGCGCTTCATATCAACATTGAGCTTAGCAATTACCCTAGTGATTTGATCATCCAATTTATGTGTGCGTGGGTCTTAACTTTATTTATATTTATTTTATATAGATGATATATATTTTTAAACATTCAACTTTGGAGTATAGGCCTAACAGTAATGATATAACGATGCATCACAGCCATCACAGTTCATTTCATAATGTTATATTTATGAAATTATAATATATACTGTATATATATAACATAATATGATATATATGTATAGGCCTATATGTGTATATATATACATATACATATATATATGTAGGCCTATATATATATATATATAAATCAACAAAGAAAGGTAAATACAGTGTTCGAATAAAGGACTTAATAAATACATCGTGTAGCATCTCTCAACGAATGCAGTCCTGTAAATAAATGAATAAAGAAATTGTGTAATAAAATGCCTCTGGCGGGACTCGAACCTGCGACCTCTCGCTGTCAAGGCGAGTGTCATAACCACTAGACCACGGAGGCTTCATGGTTGAACAAATTACACGGCTTTATGAAAAATAAACCAAGTGTCGCGTGCAAACCAGTTAGTCATGCTTTCATAAAATCGCTACACGTAATCGCCGACAGCTTTCGGTGACGTTGATCGGTCGGTCGAATCGAATCGGGAAGCGTGGCGTTCTCGATTGCATTGGGGACAGTTCACTGAGCTTTACCTGTAAAAAAGTAGGCATAATGATCGCTCTAAAACGTATACAGTGTCCAGTGTCGTCTCGAGTAACTACCGGTTCTTTGTTATTTACTATTTCATTGCATGCTGCCGACAATCCCGGGTATTCATTCAAGCATGTGGCAAAAAGTTCGCTGCGTGGCATATCCTTAGCCAATCCAACCAATTAAAAAAATAAATTTGAATTTCGGCAATGGAATCAGCAATTGGCATAAACCAAACTGGAATTATAGTTTCCATGATGCGTTCCGGGACAAGTTGGAGGGGTAACCTCTATAAATAAGGTATAAAAATTACTTTTATGACGATTTTGGCTATTCTTATTATTTTTATCTATTTCTCTATTTATTATTTTTATTTTCCAAATTATTGTTATAATGGTCTAATTATATACCTTAGTTTCTTGTCTCTCAATTGATTCATCCCCGGGCTAAAATTAAAATTATTGCCTTTGGGCCTTTGAAACAAAACTCAATCGATCCAAAATTCTGAAGAGCAGCATTACTTCTTTTATGAAATAGGCCTAGTCTAAAATAAACACAAGATTTAGAATACTTAAGATTTACACAAACAGTTTTATGAACAGGAGTTACTTTATGGTTATTATGGGAATGTTGACCAAGATGAAAATTATATTGCGACAGGTATCAGATTACACAAACATCTTTTATTATTACAAGATGCGAGAGTTCGCTTTGAGGTTTATTAGCTCTCTATTGTAGGATCAATGTCTTCCATTAAATTGCACTGATTTGTATGAATCAGCCAAGCGTCTTGTCTAAACCAGTTACCTGTAAAAACGAAGGCCTATTAATCGACCACACAGACCTCAGCGTCATTTTAATGAAATTGTACTCAATTCCTTTCTCATATCATCGATTACCGTCGACAACATTACATCATCGGCTGCGCGTCGGATGAGCGCAAGACAAGCGACTCGGCTAACAATTTTAACCTTGTACTTCAGTGGCAGATCCATGAATTCGAAATAGAGGGAGCCCGGGTAGGACGTTTGCAGACGGGGGGTCTAGACCACCTCAGTTGGTTGGTACCCTTGAATCCACCACCGTATTTTGGTTTAATTTTTATTTTTTTAAATCATAGATACCATCTCTTGTTACTTTACTAAATAACTTTGTAAACCTTGCCGCAGATATGTTTTCCGATAACCTAACCACAACGTTTAACCGACACAACGTTTCGCAAATGTTATAAGAACATTTTTTGTTTGCTGGGAAGGAAATGTGCGAGCGACTAGGGTACATTTCTCATGTCAGATTTACATAACGTCATCAGAAACCTAGATAACAATTTACGTTATAAATAATAATAATTTTTGTTTCACCATAAATACCCTTTTTGAATTTGACTAGATTTAACCATGATTTGACTCTGACTAAATAACGTGGCAAACCTTGCTGTGACGTTGTAGTAATGTTATTTTCTAACATAACGTAACCAATATCGAACTTCAAAAACGTTCACAATGCTATAATGACGTTTTTGTATTTTGTGAGATGTGTCTGGACGGCTAGTTTGCATTTCTCATGTCAACACTATTAACATTTTAAAAAGATCAATAATTTAGTAGGACCACGATTAAAGGCAAGTTAAATTTTCAAAGCGTTGTTAGGCATGCCCACGGATCACGAATAAATTAAATAGAGCAGAGCTCTCATTGAATTTTATAAATAGGTTAATCATGAAAACAAACATTCTATTGCAAGACAAGTCCTGGAGGGCCGTGCGGCGTCCCCATGCCTTCCCGTGGATACACCATTGGATACGAATACAAATTAAGAAAATAATAATTGAGAAAACTAACTTGCACTCATCATGTCAATTTTCCAATTATAGATTCAGTAACCAGGTATAATAATAGCTTACAAGTGTCAATCTCGTATAGCCCCGAGCTGCTTGAGACGTAATGATTCTAAAACATTCTGAATTGTTAAGACATCGTAAAGACATTGTTGAGACGTGTCTTGGTAGATATTTGGCTTGTTTGCTAATCATCGTGCTTCGTATTCACGAGTACATCGCAACTGTACTCTATTGTGTGTTCTCAGTATTAAGGTTACATAAATAATAAAAATACTGCAGTATACAGGAAGGTATAAATAATATTCCAATGAAATATTAATAAAAAAGGCCTGGGCCTATATTTCTCAAAGTATAAATCGATCATAAACACAGAGGGAAATGTACTAGTATTGCGACAACTTATTTAATTAATTTTAGTACAATACATTCACAGACCAAACATATTATGAGGTTCATTAAAAATTTATAAATTTGAGATATAACGCCTAATATTGAATTTGAATCCCGATCATGAATGGCATATAGGAAAACTGCAATGTTTGTCACTTTTAAAATGCTCTTAGTTTTAACTCATTATTATGAATGCCAAAAAAATTAACGAAAACACAAAACAATCTCCCTTTTTTTGGTCTGACGATTTGTGGCCTTTGCCAATGTCCTCCTCTCCGATGGTGGTTCCCTTTCCACCAAGGAAGACAACAGTGGTGACACCTGTGGGAAGGGAGCGGGGCGTGCAGGTTCCAGGGCCCCGTCGTGGAGAAAAACAGACAATTAGTCGGGAGAATAAAAATGCGAGACTCTACAATCAATTAAGCCTTTAAAATCCCTACATTGTTGGAGTCCAAGGGTTCTAAACTGTTTCTGGCCCTGTCCATTTATGTTCCCGTCGGGGAAATCATTCGTTCCGCCGGAAACATTGGCCTCGCCAGTCGGGGATATCGGACTAGCCATGGGGCAAAAACCAGGCAAGAAACCTCACTCTCACTACCTTTCCACCTAAAAGGATGGTTATGAAATATAAGTCAACCCCAGACCATGGTGGCTATCACTCTTCTCCGAAAGAGCAGAGCCCCTATCTACCTACATTGACAGCGAGATGGCTACGACCTCCTATTCAGGCAACACACGAATCACTTTTCACACTTATCTCCATCCCTAATTGTTAGAAAACCACAGTTTTCTCGCTAACTCCAATACAGACAGGGGAGGATCCAGAATTTTTCAAACAGCAGGGGTGGGTGCACAACAGTTTCAGAATAGGTAAGTGAGTAGCACATACCGGTAACATTGATTTGCATTGAAATTTTTAAAATTTAGTAGCAAAACGGGGGGGGGGGACCTCCCCTCCTCCTACTGGATCCGCCCCTGACAGACGACCACAGCTTTTCTGTCTGAAAGTGACCAACTCACTCTCGCCCTTTATTTGAAAGACAACTCGTTCTATGCCTTCAGCAACCAGACGACTGCTGCTCCTTTACATTCAGGGGACCTAAGTCTTCTGCAAGTCTCCTCGAAATCTGGATGGCCTCCCGAAATTGCGCAATCAACAGTGGTTTCATTCTGCCCCTCCTGGGCATTCTACCCCTCCCCCACCCGGTCGGGGAGAAAAACCACAATTCGTCGGGGAGAGAAAAAATTATATGTATTTTCTACATATTAATAGACTCTAAAATCAATTACTGTAAACACTCAAGTCTTTGAAACCCCCAACGCCAAATTTGTTCTCGTTTGGGACATCAGCCCCCACCCCTCCCCCGTCGGGGACCTTTGACCCCAATCGGGAAAATCCTGGCGCCGCCCCTGCCAACCAAGAAAATCACATGCTTTTACTACTAGAATTACCCTTATTATATGCATTTGTCTCACTGAAGTAAGTGTTGAGGGGCATCACTAAGAGCAGCAAAATTAAAGTAAAAGTGCTAAGAAAGCTCATTTAAACAAATCTCGCGGAAATGAATTTTCAAACTTAGGACCCCTGGCTTACATCTGAAGGCCATAGAACTTACTATTCGAAAATTAGCTTGTTTTGGGACCGTGCTTCCCCCTCCCCTTTGCCCTGTCTGTCCTTTTCTTCTTTTTTCCCCTTTTTTTTCTCTTTTTATGGGGGATCGGGGTCCTATCTCTCACTGACCGTACCCAGCAATACAACCGTCACTCTGTGACCTCTAACATTAAAACCAGAATCCATCATCTCACAACTTTAAGGCATTGGTGGCGCCAAGATTTGCCAGTCAGGGGGAGGGGGTTCCGAGGTCCCCGACCAGGGGGGGGGGATTACCCTGACGAAAAAAGTGGGCATGGTCGGACGTCGCTCAAAATCTCTCGAAAGTGTTACATGGGGGCGAAAAATATGACAATTTAGGGGGTTTTAACGGCTTATTTAATCGATTTTGGGTCTACTAATAGGCCTATGTAGAAAATCGTATACATTTTTTTGTCGTCGACGAATTGTGGTTTTTCTCCCTGAAGGGGGCGGGGGGGAGGCAGCTCTCTATTAGCAGTCAATGCACTTCAGAAATGGATAAAAGTGTGTAGAACTAATCTGTCATATGATCTTGCTATCGTTCTTGTGCATTATTAATGGCGGCTAAAGTGTTTTTACATTCGTTCAATGACATACCGTATTGCTTTTAGCCAACTGTTATTTTCAATTTAAATCTGAATAATTTATCATCATAGAATCACATCTCGCCTTCGACAACTACAATTCCGTATGTATTTTTCTTGCAGTACACACGATTGTGTAGAAAATCGAAAAAGTCGTGCTATTAATTACATAAATAAATCGATTTTGGTACTGATCCCGTGTGTGCCTTACATCCCAGTAAAACAGTTGGTTTAATTGTTGTCAGGTTATCTGAACTTGAATAGATACTGACAGAGGACCCCCACGGGTGTATGCGTCAGTGTGCGTCATCGATCTAGGTGTAATTTATAGATGTTATACTTGTGGTTGGTAAATAAGTTGTGGAAGTTTCCAATATCTGAGGTTATCAATAATGTATTAACCATAATGTACCAATCCTCCATAGTTATAACAAGTCATGCGACGCTTAAACAGTTCTTAAAGAGGCTTTGGTGCCCTGCGTATTTAAAAGTGTTTTACCATAAATTATTGTTTACATGTTATGCCTATTTGTCAGTGCAATGTTTTCATTGTTTAATCTATGTCAAGAAATCGGTTAATATTATCCCAGTGATATAAAACATCTAAGGATGCTGGCTTTGTACTCTTGACTAAGCAACATTAATTGAGAGCTGCGCCGGCGAAAAATCGTTTTCTGTAGCGCATAGTCTAAAGCAATGCTTATTTTGGATCGGCAATTATCTTTATTATTTACAGTACTTAAAAAAAAAAAAGAAACGATCATGTAATGGAAGAGCATTATTATATTTAATATTAATTATGTCCTACTTCACATGAATAATTACAAGGCCTCAAGCAACAAGTATAACCTACAGTAAAGTAGGTCTACAGTAGCTGTGAGCTCGAGCCAATACAATAGTTTGTAGCTCTAAATGATACATATCGGTACGATAGGTGTAACGTATATTATAAAGTTTTGACCACATTATCAGATTTTTTTTTGTGACAAATAACTGTGACATTCACATATTTTTGACAATTAAATGACATCATTATGCCCATTGGCACACCACACGAAATTTGATAGTGTAGACAGAGCTTAACAGAATTTAAGATTGATACCCCAAGAATATGTCTCCTGGAGTGGCGCTAGCGGGGGAGGGGTTCAGGGGGAAAAGGACCCCCCGGACCCCTCCGTTGGGGGACCTCTGCCCCCTGTTGGGGAATTTCCAGCAAAGTCGTCGAGGAAAAATAAAATCTCGAGCGTCGAAAGTACAATTCAAGCATGTCTTCCAAGTTGTCAACATTTTAGGGATTAAAAACGGTTTAGTGCGAGCAGTGCTACCATAAGTGCGAGGTGTTGTATACTATTGCGATCGCATGGGTTGCAGTGGTGTGCCAGCTCTTCCCCGACAGGGGGTTGGCACCTTCTTACAGGGGGGGACTAGTACCCCCGAAATCCTTTTTAAATAAAGAATCTCATAATTAACACAACATTTTATTATCTTTTAATAACAAAAATTCACCGGGGAGGGGATTAGACTTCCCCGACGGGGAGGGGATGTGGAGGCGTAGACCCCTTGTCGGGGAGTTCTTGGCGCCGCCTCTGTATATCTCTTTTTTTAATGATGTCAAGTTATGCCTTTAATAGGTGATACTGGGAAGCTTCTTTCTGTCAGCATAACGGAGTACAGTATTATGAAATAGGCCTAACCCTGGGAGCAGTTCTCGGGTATAAGGCGATGCGTGTATATAAGACGACCTCCGAATTTGAGGGAGTTTTGGACGATTATTGTATGTCGGGCGTATAAAACATTCATACAGTTAGTACCTTCATTTCAGCATTACGAACGATCCGCACACAAGTCAAACATGATTTAAAGTAAAGTAATTTTATTACACAATGTATATATTTATAGGACAACACTCGTTGAGAGCTATGCTACACAATGTACCATCATGTCCTTTATTCGAACACTGTATTTACCTTTCTTTGATGATTTATATATAATTTAACAGTGTTACGGTTTTCTTGATTTATATCATAATAATATGTAACTATTTGTTTCCAGCCGTACTTATTGTGTAATAGAGTGTATCTGGCAGTAATTTGAATATGTTCAACCATGAAGCCTCTGTGGTCTAATGGTGGCGTTAAGCTGCAATCTAAATTAAGTCGAAGCTGGAGAACTCAAGCTTTTAATGTGTGATTGTAATTTAGAAACGCCGTAGAAAAGATGAATTTAAAAATTTAAAAATAGGCCTATAGTAAAATTAAATAGTTACGTATCATCTCACAAAACAAATAGAAGCAGATACAAAAGTAAAACACTAATTGCAGAGACCAACAATCATCATTATATTCATCTTGTACACACTGCACACGGTAATTCGGCCCCGTTTTTATATGGTGGACAAGGCAACCCACCACCGGTAGTTCCTTCATCGCAGTGAGTCTCTGCGATGAAAACCTCACTTAATCCTGAGCTAATATTTCTAGTACTATCGCGACCCTCTGAGTTTACATCAACGCAAATGAACTCGGTTCTTTTCCTGTTTGACCTTGAACCCATAAGATATCCACTGTATTCTAATGTCCAGTCGGATGGACATGTACTTTGGGCAGGCATGACGAATATTGCATTTTGATCGGCAAGGCAAACGGAACAAAAAGCCTCATATCCGTGTAAATGGTCCATCGTTGAAAAATTCCTTAAGCCGCGATACACTGTCGCCCCAATTGGAGCCATGTAAACCTGGATGTCAGGCACAGTGAAACCATAGGATGGTTGTTCAGGAAGGCATAAGTAGTTTACTCCACCCCCAAGAAACTTATTAATACCTCCTGCCATAACACCTAAAAGAATAGTAATACTAATGTTAGAAGTGCAAGTATTTTATGTGTTGCTTAAACGCAAGTAGTAGGGATAAATAAGACCTAATGATATATTATGTCATACAGTTTAGTTAATGACTTACACATAAAATTATCATAACAATAATGTACCGATGTTTGATAAATTATTCACCTTTGTAAACCAACTCCGCAGTTGCTGAACATGACTCACGGCCCCAGTGTTGATAGGTAACTTTGCCTCGGTAAGTTTTTGGCTCTGCAAAAGAGGGTACACTGAACTCAATTTAAAGTTTTAAATTACCGTTAGTACAGTACTTACATCCGCTGGCATACCATAAAACCTTGAATAGAAGCCCAATGGACTTAATTTCGGGAAGAAGCACATTTCGAAAAGAAGTACACTCCCAACCCTCTTAAATAGTTTGCAATGGTGATCTTGAATAAAAAACCTATCTCGAAAAGAAGCCCATGGGCTTCTAATGATATCTATAGTGTTTGGCTTCCTTTCGAGGTTGTACTTACGTAGTATATAAATGTCAAAGAAAAGTAATTGGTTTATGTTTATGTAATGTCAGTATACATAATTATACTATGGATGCAGACTGACGTCCTGTTTAATTATTATGATAGCGTGTCATTATCAATATCATTATATTGTAGCATGGTTAAAATCTGCACGACTATAATCTCTTTTTTGAGGGTGGCCTAGGTTGAAACTAACTTCGGCTATATAAATTCATTAGATGATTGAAAGTGGTTAATATAATTAATATAATACAAATGTACACTTAATAAACTACACATAGGCCTATCATTTGCTATTTTAATGGTAATAATTCATATCAGGAGATTGATTTTTCATTAGGCTATAATAGGCCTATATAATATATGTACGCCTATATATTAGTTGTCCAACAGATTATGATTGAAAACTGGGGTTTTTTTTTAAAATATTTTACAGAATTTCGAATTCCTTGTTTGATAAAAATGTCTTCAACTAAGTCTATACCATTTTATGTAGTAGCAATTCAAAATATTTACTATTTCATTTTGAACAGAAGCATCCTCTTTAATTTGCACACATTATACACTATCCGGGAAAGTAGAAAAATATATCAAACTGTACTCCTGTATACGTGTGAGTGAGCGGAATTGCCGCTTTATGACCGATATTGGAAATCTTTGATATATGTACAGTATATAGACGTAATTTTACACCAGTTAATTAATTAAATA
This sequence comes from Anneissia japonica, assembly GCF_011630105.1. Classification (NCBI taxonomy): domain Eukaryota; kingdom Metazoa; phylum Echinodermata; class Crinoidea; order Comatulida; family Comatulidae; genus Anneissia; species Anneissia japonica. The sequence goes on along the minus strand of NW_022742319.1, from coordinate 649,841 downwards.
TAACAAAATTTAGCCGTTAGCCGTTGCTTATTATGGATAAACCCGGCAAACACAAAACATAATATAACATTCGTGGTTACGTATACAAAAATAACATCAACACAATGTTTATTTATTTATTAACCAAATTTAACGAGGGTGACCCTTTCAGCTCCCCATTGCTTAAGAGCTGATCAAGGGGCCCTCATACGTTGCAGCACCATTTGCTATTTTCTTTAAATTACGTTATTATTACGCATTTATGTTTCTAAAATCGTTTTAGCAGTGTGGTATCTAGCACGTCCTCAAAAAAATTTAAAGTAAAAAATAACGCTAAAGTACTTAAAAATCACCACATACCATCTTATTTTGCCAGGGCCTCGTCACTTTAAATTTATCATTGAGCCCTCCGACTCGGGTTTCACCTTGTTCTACAATAGATCTGATACGTATCAGTTTCGGTGACCGTCATCACCGTTCATGATGCCGTCACCAAACCTGATTAGAATCGGTTGGAGGTTCTGTGGTCCGCCTTGCGCGGATCCAAGAATATCTATACCCTAGGCAATGATTATAGCCCGCCCATGTGATAACTATAATGGTATATTATGGTATTACTGCTGCGACCCGATACAAATATTGTACTCACTGCCACTGTCACGAATCTGGAGGTTCGATTCCTGAAAAAAAAAGAACAGAATTAAATGTAACCTTTTTTGTATTATAATGCTGTCAAATAGATGTAGAAATGGTGTGAGACAAGACGGCTCTTAGGCCGCAGTCTCATCATTAATTGGGCTACAAAACAACAAAACTTTGACTTTGAAAAACCCAAATGAAATTGTCGACATTTTCGTGTTTCCTCAGGTCAATTCGCCTAGCTCGTGACAAAAAAATGTTTGTTTATTCCTACCCTTATGTTGTTTACATTATTTTCTTATTTCTGATTCGTACTGGTTAGATTCCCGAAATTCGTCCGTATGGACTTACAAAATATTAGACCGTCTTAAGGCGATATGTAACTTGAGGTTTAAGTTGAAATATATAAGAAACCTAAAGAGCATGAATTATTCTAAGTTAAAAGTTGAACTGTCCGAAAAGGAATACAATTCTGAAGTATTTTTATATCCATAGTGACCAGCTACATGTCGATCGAAAGGATTTAATGTTTGTTTTGTAGGCCTATATCTTACCTCAACTGCCAACAAGTGATTAATAAGAATTCTGTGAGAACTTATGAAGGATATCATCACTGCGGTACTGCTGATCCATATCAAAATTCCGAACGCTAATAACAAGCGGAATAATTGCTGTTTCAATGAATGACTGCTAGGACACATCAATCGAGGTGGAGTGGAAATATTGGAATCTTGTTGATCTCTTGTTTCTGTCACTTCGTTTTCTTGCGTTGTCATTTGAAACACTTTCTCCATGTTTGAACAGAATTGTGTTCGCATGCATCCAGAAAGTAACAAGCTTTTTGCTCAATCCTTCTGAAGACAAGGACTATCACGGGTTAACAATATATTGTACAAGGTGCACATCGGAAATGACGTTGTTACTATTTTCAAAATGTTTTTCATTTACTGTTTTTGAAATCAATTTGAAGTTGGTTTGCCTGCTGGTGGCGAGTTTTTTTTCTTTGTACGTAGGTTGAGCCCATTACAATTTCTAAACCAATCAAAACGGGTACCAGTACTCCATGATAGGCATGGTCATACGTTACAACGTCTATGTGCGTGTGGGTGACTGACCAGGACTCGAAGCATATGGTTAGCCATCAGGGCCATAATTTTTTATTTATTTATTCATCGAAAAACCTCCAAACAAGGAGAAGATAAAACATACAAAACACATTATAAATACATTTACGCCGTTGTCTTTTCTTTAACGCCGTTACGTTGTTCAATTCCAACCAATCACAAGGTTTAATCAGCGCCAAAAGGGCTACATTAAAAGCGTCATTAACCGTTATTAAAAAACAAAAAATATATTATATATTTTATAATTTATTATATAATTATTATACTATATTATAATATTGTATATATATTATTCTATATTATAATATATTATACTATATATATATATATATATATATATAATAATAATAATAATAATTATCATTACTATATATAGGCGTGTCAGAATATGATTTGAATTGCAAAGCCTCAATGGCTTAAATTGTTAAAACGTCTGCATAACAGCAAAAGGTGCCGGGTTCGGGTTTTTGCGATGGTGGGGCTCTGGTGGATATCGTAGAATTTGTACTATTCAAGTGCTATTTTCGGAATCTGTAAGTCTTAAATTCTTAAAATTTTCTCAGGTGGATATGGTAGTTTTTGGAATTGTAAGTATGTGCCATTCTCGAGCACCTGTATAATTAATTCGTGTCTTTTTTACTCAGTTCGTCAAAAAAAAATTCCTGACATCCAGAGGTATAAATACTGAATATTTTCTGAAATCACCGCCGCGTGGACTCTTATTTCATCAGCACCCGCTTTCTTAAATCCTGGATACGCCGTGTAAACGTCGTGTATGTTTAAGTTCATCAAATATATAATTCAAAGTTTAAAAATATTTTCTGCAAAAAGTCGATTATATTTTTGTTTCAAATAATAAGTTGTTTCATTTTCCAGTGGCGGATTCAAGGCTCTACCCCCTCCCCACCTTCCAATTAAGAAAAAAAAATGGAGAATAAAAAGGAAAATATTTTATTCAAATTCAATCTGAGAGTGCCATTTCCGGCCTACTATGGGTGCCTTAATCATAAAATGCATTACCTCACCCTCAACCATGGTGGGGCTGAGGTGAATAGATCCTGTTTCTGTGAAAATCTCTCTTTGGGCGCCTATTACAAATTCCTATATCCGCCACTGTTTTCTCAAACATCATTAGTAAACAAAAATCCTTGTTATACAATGTCAAGTAGTCATTTTTTAAAACATTAAGCTAGCATAACATTTTTGTGGTCTTCAGGGGTGGCGCCAGCAGGGGAACTAGGCCCCCCGTCGGGGAGAGCTGCCCCCCCCCCTTTGTCGGGGAGAAAAAGGCAATTCGTCGGGGAGAAAAAAAATTGTATGTATTTTCTACATATTAGTAGATTCTAAAATCGATTACATAAGCTCTTGAAACCCCTAATTGTCAAAATCTTCGGGGGCTTCGCTCCCTGGACCACGTTCGAACCCTTTTAGTTGAAGCTCGACCACGCCCACATTGCTTTCGTCGGGGAAATCTGACCCCCCGTCAGGGGATTCGCCCCCATCCCCCGTCGGGCAAATCCTGACGCCACCCCTGGTGGTCTTATAAAAGGTCGATATGAACTTTACTATAACATTTAATATTATGGGTCGTGACTTGTCTGGGATATCAAAAATGGGGTCCCACAGAAAAAAGTTTGGGAAGTGGGGTTATAGATGCCACTTTTTAAAATTGGGAAACGTGTAGGCAACTTGATTTTAGTTCCTTACATGTTTTTCAGCAAATGGTATTGTAATATTGTAATATTCTACATTAGCTAGCGCTAATAGTTACATTAGCTGTGAGGCAATTATTGTTACTACATTAGCTGTTGGCCGTGTCACATGTACATTAGCTGGTGTTGATTTTCTTTTTACTACAAAAGCTGTTAGTTGTTCGACATATTCGGGGTGTTTTACTACACAAGCGGTGGAGTATGCTACATTAATGGCTTGTTGCTACATCAGCTGCTGTTTTCTACATTAGCAGCAACAAGCTTCATTTTTCAATTATTATTTACCGAGTCAACCTAGCACAAATCGCCCGTGCACAAGTCGAAAATTCGTCAATGTTTTATTGTTTACATTAAACATTTTTAAGATTACGTACCAATCTGGATTTTCTCTATATTATAGAGCATTGACGAAAACCAATGAATGCATTGCCTATTTGTGAGCCTCGCTGAGCAAAAAAAAAAAAAAAAAAAAATCCTTACTGAGAGAAGAAATTATTAAAAATGCAGAACCAAATGAAAACTTATTGGTATTTTTTAGTATTTTACCCCACCTACTGGAACTAATTTGGTGCCATGGTGAAAAGAAGGGGGGAGGGGTGGGAGTGCATCCACTCATATTTGCATTACATTAATTTTAACCAAGATAAAGAGTAAGATTTGGCTAAACCTTTCAATACACAATGGGTGTTCTATCTCGTGACCACAACATGCATCTAAATGTAGACGGGTTAAAATTTGTTTTGATTTGATTTATTTGATATCAACAGAACAACATCACAAAATCAGAAAAACAGAATACAGAGAAACAAAAATGAGAAAACAAGCAAGTCATCATTGTTGATATCTGGGAAAACCCTCTAAATCCCAACACAGGATTTATTTCCAGAGGGGTCCCAAAATACAAAAAACCTAAAAAATAAAAATTAAAAAATGGCAGGAAAAATGAATAAAAGTCAACATGCAAGAAAAAAGTATTCCAGAACAGAGGAAAAAACGGAGATCTTACGCAGTTACAATTGTCATTATTAATTTATTAATGGACTAGTGAGGGGAAACATGACAAGAAATGCTCCTTAACTCGAATTTTGATTTTTAATTACAATTTTTTGAATTGTAATTAGAAATTGCTTTTATTGCGTCTGGCAGGCTGTTCCAATCATGGATTTCAGAATAAAAGAAAGTAAAAGTGATTTCGCCTTTGGTCTTTACAACATGAAAGTTAAAATTGCTGCCCCTTGTATTGAGACGATGAAGATCGGATAATTTGGTATAATTGTCATTTGTATTCAGGGCAGGAAAAATTAAACATTTTAACCATATGGTTGAGTCTTAATTGGTTAGCTCTAGATGCAACATTCAGCATACCGATACTAATATAATCATCAGCATGTGGTATCTAGGGCCTTCATATAAAATCTAATCTAATCTAATAGAATCTAATAGATTTATTTTGCGCTATCTGGAGCTTTTTCTGCAGGCCAGATGAAATTCCACAATACCACGATGATACAGAATAATCAAATATGCAAAGTATGAATGAGGGCAGAACAAACGATTTTCTTTACCTTGCTATCAAAACACTTAGCTTGCCTATATAAAAATGTTAAACGGGATTTGACTTTTGTTACAATACTGTCAACACAATAGTGCCTGCAGAAAGGGTGTTATCAAATTAAAGACCAAGATATTTGACTTTGGAAGATGCAGCAATATTATGGGCTTTGCAGGTAATATTTATGTTAATGGCTTCCTTCACCTTAACGGAAGAACCAAAGAAAATTAGCTTGGTCTTTCTGAAATGTAGCGACATTTTATTGTCTAGAAGCCAGTCGACACAGCCTTCAAGGTCTGTGGTTAAGGTGTTTGATGACATCGAGAGACTTATCAGAATAAATCTATGTACTCTCGTCTGCAAAATGAAGAAGTAAACATTTTTTACGGCAGTGGGCATATCGTTCACAAAGCATATAAACAGCAGTGGACCGAGTATGCTCCCCTGTGGGACCCATGCATGGGTTTCGAGGGCGAGTTATTGACAGACTACTTGAGACCGATTTGAAAGATTAACCACCCAACTGACATGACACCAAGAGCACTCTGTCACATAGAATATCATGATCAACGCTGTCAAAAGCCTTTTGTATATTATCTAGATCTGTATCAATCTCAACAACAGCAAAGGTACTGGAGCAGATAAAATCCCTGCTCGTTTCCTAAGAGATGGGTCTATAATTTTATTAAGCATCCTCTTACGCATATTATTAATTTATCTGTTATTAAAGAAGTTGAACCCGAGGAACTCAAACTGGCAAATGTTAGGCCTATTTTTAAAAAGGTGAGTCGAACTGACCCGAATAATTGCAGACCAGTAAGTGTCCTAAGTTGCACCTCTAAAATTTTTGAGAAAGCAGTCTACTGGCAAGTTATTACTCATTTGAAAAACAATTATTTGATCCATAATTATCAGTCGGGCTTTAGAAAGTCATACTCTACAGAAACCTGTCTAATTCATCTCATGGATCATGTAAAAGACAGCATATCTAGCGGTGTATTTGCATGAATGGCATTGATCGACATTCGAAAAGCCTCGATTCCGTTGATTAGCAAATTGTATGTGATAAACTTTCAGCCATTGGCTGTTCTTCAATTGGATGGTTTCATTCCTACTTAATTGACCGTAAACAGTCTGTTTACACGAAAGGTGCTTTCTCTGATATCCTGCCAATCAAGTGTGGAGTGCCCCAAGGCAGTGTTCTTGGGCCTCTTCTATTCCTGGTATACCTTTTAATGTGACCCAATGTGTAAGGTTCTTTTATATGCGGACGACTGTGCAATTTTATTCTCTGATCCCAAGTACTTGGGCGTTCAGATTAACCAACAAGTGCAGGCGAACTCTTGCCAAATCAATTATTTCTAAAGTTAATCCTCGTCTCAAATTTCTTTATCGTCAGTCACAACATCTTGATTTTAAAAGTCGCAAATTACTTAGTTTTGCTCTGGTTCAACCTATTTTTGATTATGCATCATCTTCATGGTTTTCCGGTATCTCTAAAAACCTTGCAAAAAAACATCAGATTTCTCAAAACAAAATGATTCGTTTTATTTCGAAATCAAATCCCCGTGCACATGTTGGCTAATCTGAATTAAGAGATGGTTTTCTTAGCGTTTACAATAGAGCTAAATTTTTAAGATTATGTAATGTGTACAAAATTTTTAATAAAACCGCCCCTTGTTATTTAACTCATAAATTTAAACTGACTGAACTTCTGACAAAACTTTTTATTTCACAGGAATTCAAGAATGGAACAGATTACCAACACAAATTAAGCTCTCCACTTCATTAAACCCATTTAAAAAGTCCCTCAAAGATCACCTCTGGAATGTATAGTAGTTCAGTAAGTCTTTTTTTTTTACGAGTTTTAATTGGTCTTATTGGTATTTTTTTTTTAAATTGTTGATCTTTTTATATATAACTTTTAAAATTGTACATAATCCCTTTTCCATTTTAGCTTTGTGTTCCCTTTCCTGTCCTTCTTTTTGGCAACTGAATGTTTCGTTTGCAGGATCCCAATCGAAATACGTTTCTTTGAAATCTTTTTGGGCTATTCCATGCTTTCAGAGTATTCAACTGTATTGTTTCACCTTGTCTTGTCTTCCTTGTTGTTGTATTTTACTCTGATGGCTAAATAAACTCGAATCAAGCAAAATCATGCCCACGTGAAGACCCGATGACAACTGAATCTGTTAACTGTAAATAAATCAAACAAGAATCCGTCGAATAACTCCCCCTAAATCCAGATTGGAATTTATAGATCACTGTATGTTGTGTGCATGCAATGCAATTTTTAATTACACACAATTCCACTGGTTTAACATAGCCAGACTGTACACCTTGGCTGTCCTGCTACTTATAACCTGGTTATTCTTCCTAGAGTAACATTTTGCTCAAAAAAAAAAAAAAAGTGGACACCTTGGGTAATTTCACCAAGTTCAATGTTCCTCAGGCTCTTGGTACTAACATTTTTGTGCAGTCAAACTGAAAAGGTACAAACAACTTTGAAAAAAAAAATGGTACAAATAGAACAGGGTTGTAGGGTTGGTGTAGGCCTACAAGTTTATTCTGCATTTAAACTAGAAAACAGTCAACATGTTTACAGTTGCAGGTGTTGTCATTATTATCTTATTATCATAATCATAATCATTATAATCTTCAAATCAATGTCAAGAGTATTGCCATATTTGAATAATGTAAAGTTGTTTAACAATGCTAATTTTGCCCTGTCATGAATTTTCTAACATTTTTAAAGTAGCTTTCAACCTTTGGTTTGTGAAAAGTCAATTAATATATTGTTAAATACTGGAATGTGTCACATCTAATTAACTACTGCACTGTTGGATGGAAACACTCTTGAGTTCAAAGTTCAAACATTGATATAAATATGATCATTTGGTAGACTTGCGAAAGAAGCTGGATATGCTTTTCATTCCCGATTTATCCACCTTTTGAAGACCTTTCTGTTGAGCTGATAATTTGCTTGGCTGCAAAAAATCAAATAAGAAAAATATTCAGTATATGTAGTGTATTGTTAAAAAATTGTTTGTGTCTGTGACATAACTGTGTGCGCGTCGTAAAAAAAAAAAATTTAAATCGAAAAAGTAGAATGCATTTGACAACAGTCACGGATGAGTGAATCAGTTCGACGTTCCCGTTCTACATTCTCAATCGAAAGTTCCCTATTGTCTGTTGCAAACCACCTCAACAATTGACTCACAAAAAAAAAAAAATATAAATAAACAAAGAGTGTATGTAGTTTTGTTACATTTTTCAACAAACCAACATGGCTGTGTTTTAGAGTTGCATGCACTGTGAAAAAATATCCAAAATCTACTAGTGGGGGGGGGGGGAGATTGGAACTACCATGGTGATTGTTCATGAAGAGCTCAAGTTTCACTTTTCCTCAACTGATGGCAAGCTACTCTGCCTTGAGGCTGCTCATCTCTGAAACTTTTTGCCCAAAGGCTATGTTCACACACACGGCGTAAGGCTGGCTTAAGCCTGGCGTAGCGTACGCCTTTGTGTGTGAACTAAGCAGTGGCGTTGTTAAAGCCTGTCTCTTATACACATCTAGATGTGTATAAGAGACAGGCCACGTCCTTGGCGTTATTAACGCTACCTGCAGACCCCAGATTAGCTAACGCCACTGAGCTAACGCCAGTGATGCTTGAATGATTTGATCTCATTTCAAGAGATTGACCAATCACGATTGCAATATATTAGCTGGTCTCTTTTCTGTGCTCTC
>NW_022742319.1:618766-640830 GCF_011630105.1 Anneissia japonica | reverse complement strand
AGATGTGTATAAGAGACCTTTATAGCCTCAAGGAAGAGGTTCAGTATAAATGCCTATACCAGTACCAAAGTATTCAGAGTTACGCATTTAATAGTACAGTTCCACAAGTTCATTAAAAATCATTTGCCTCCTACCAAGTACAGTTACAATTCGTGTGGCACCAGGATTTGCCCGAAATTAGGGGGGGGGGGGTGGCGCTAATGTCCCCTACAAGGGAGCCGATTTCCCTGACAACAGCATCCGTGGGCGTGGCCAACATCGTTCAGAATCCCCTGGAAGCTATGAAATTATGGGATTTGAAAGGCTTAGTTAATAAATATTTACATATGTAAAAAATACAAAGCATTAACTGCTGCAACGCACTTTTACAAGGCTTTCATATTCCTCAAGATGAAATTATCTGAGTTTTTCCAAGTGCCTTTTAATTACCATATCAATATCATAAAAATATTTTATGTTTAAAGGGTGCACTTTTCCATACTTATTATAAAACATATTCTTTAATTAAAACATCTCTATTCAAAATGCGGTAAAGGCAGGGGCGCTGTTAACTACAGCCTTAACATCGGCACTGGTTTGAGCCGCTCCTCGTCTAGGGTTCGGTTGGTAGAACCAAGCCTTCATGGACAAGGACTTAAAAGTGGAGGTCCTGTGTACACATTTGAGGCTTGCCATTCCAAAACCATCATACTGTCGATAATCTTAAAACTGACATAAGACATAAGATCACTTTACTCGTCATGAATTTAAAATATAAATCTCATGGAAACTGAGTAATTAGCACAAGAATGTGGCAGTGCTATATGACCCATCGTTTGAAAGCTTACAATGTGGAGAATAAGAATTTATTAAAAAGTCAATTTTCATTTTTTTTGGTCACTGATGCCGGTTTTTGGGGTGTCAAGCCTCATTTGGTTTATATGCAGTTTAAAGAACCCATTGTATTTTTCGTTAGAGTAGGGTTACCCCGATGCTATGGTTCATTTCAGCCCCTGTCATCATGAAATGATGTGAACAAGGTACTACAGGTATAAGCACCCATTTACGTCGACTAGGTAGCATAGGCTTATTCAGCAAGCCGTCCGGCCGTCTTTTGGACGGCCTACAATTATTTAGGACAGTCACTTTTACCATGACGGCTTGGATGGCTTGTCCTAATCACCTCGGCCTAGCCTAATTGGGCCTGCTATACCTTTAGCAAATTCTTTATATTCTTCAAATCTATCAAATGTTACATTAAACTAAAGCTAAATTATATTTACGTTTGATAAAAACAACATTTATTCATTGAATGTACGTTGTTTTTGCACCAATATTCGGTAGGGATTCCCAATGATGGACGTGGCCCGCCCACTGGCTTCTAATTTGGACGGCCTGTTTCGTTTTTTCTGGCTAAACCCCTGCTTGGTAGTCGCCACACCAGTACGCAATTCAGCACAATGACGCTGCAAGTTATGGGTTATTTTCCTAGCTTTACCTTTATCCTATCTTTAAATATAAAAACCTGCTACTAAGCACAAGCTCGGTGGTCTAGTGGTTATAACACCAGGCTAGTTATCTGGAGGTCATGAGTTCGATCGATCACCACCCGAATCATTTGTGAGTATTCAGTACAATAACACTTCAGGTAAGGCAACCATCACTCTAATAATATTAATCAATCAATCATTTGAAATGTTGTTAAGGTTATTTCTTTGTATAAATTTTTCATGACATACAGTCTGGTACAACCACATATATTTAATTATTAATACTTAGTGCGTTACAAGCTTGATCATAATACAAGCTTCAATGTTATTTAATTGTATCCATGGTGAAAGTATATACAATTACAATATTAATATTCAATAAATTGAGAATTCAATGTAAGAACAAAAAGCCGATGTTCAGATTAATTATTAAACCTATTTACAATGTTGCTTCCTTATTCAACACGGGCCTGTTTACAATGTTGCTTCCTATACTGTATTTAAATGCAAGTTTAATCTGTCCCACCAATGATCACATCACAGAGAAGTTGGCACTGGTTTACTGAGGTGGTTAGAGATGAAGTAATCTTTAGGGAAGAAGGAAATTACTGTACCGTACGAGCGCTAGTCCTTTGAGACAAAAAAAATTTATAAATCTGAACTACTGTACAACCACTGCTTTCAATCCACCTTTGTTCCCTATTTTCAATTTCATCCATGCTCTACTTAATGTTTTATCTGAAGGGCTGAAATGCAAGTATCCAGCAAACCCAACCTTTGTCCCTATAGTACTTGTACGTATGATTAAATATCGGAAGACAACTGCTTTACACTTGGTTTATACACTTACCTTTGTTTTTGAGGACTTTTCTGTGAAGTACTTGCTATAATCTTCCGTAGCCTCTGGAAGATCCTTTGATAGTTTGATCTTCTTAGCAGCAGGCTCGCTACTTTTAGGGCTCACCACCTTTTCTTCAATGCTGCAACAAATAAATTTAAATTATTATATAATATATTATATATTACTGTATTATTTCAATACATTAAAACTATTAGGCACAAATAACATAATTAAATGTTTTTTTTAACAAATACGTAAAATTAATTGGAATTATTGTACTACTGTAATTATTAGATTTTGAGTTTATTATGATATTATTAATTTGTGTAAAATTTAATAGTGTAAACTTTTTGTTTTTGATTAAAGTTTGTCAAATTTTATGTATAATTAGCATATTGTTTAAAAAAACAAATTTATTAGGGACGTGTAAATTTAAGGTTACATTGTAATAATTCAAATTCAATTCTAATTTGTGGTTCATTTAGATTTTTGTTGTGTTTTAGGCAAGAGAATAAAAATAAGATGATGCTGGCTCAGACTTAATCATGACGTCACCTTGCGAGAGAAGGAGCATGGCTTAACGAGGGAGATATTTATACAAGCCTGTTGGTACTCAGTGATCTTAGCATAACATTTATTAGGTGCCGACATCCATTAAGGGTTTGCAAAATGAGATGTAACAATTAATGGCTGCCAATAAGAAATCTAATGAGATTGAGAAGATGGCTTAAAATAAAATTGATGACTTCATTATACTGTGGAGCGTGTGCATCCTTAAAGGGGTTTAATTCCAAAACAGACAGTTATGTAAATCAAAAAATTATGGCCGAGTCTTCTCGGTTTAATATTCAGTAGCATTTTGACATAAATTTTGTGTCATCTTTCTTCATTCCTTGTTTCGCTTACTTATTTTTTTAAAGATAACCGAAAGAGGGTGGAATACAAATAAAAATTAAATTTTGTTTTTTTATTTAGCAAATAGTAAAACATCCAGACAGAGGAGAAAATAAAAATAAAATTGTATTGGTGAATGTAAAGTTGGATGGTTAAATGCTTCAAATTTATATAATTAGGAAGAAATATACATATTTTACCTTTGGAGATTTCAAGGATGCGAAGGGCGTAATAAATATAAACAAAAACTTTTTTATCTTTTTTTATGAAATTCTCCTTTTTTTTTGTGGCGCCGGGTGCACTAATTGGCCGAAAATAAAATTTTATTTTTATTTGAAATCATCAATATTTGCATTCAGCAGGTTCGCTATACAAGGTATAAAAAAATTCTCGCCTTGTCAAATGTTACTTTTTATATTTTTATTTGTGTTAAATGTTAAACAATTTTTTAAGTTTTAATTTTTATAGAGAATATTAATGTATATTGTAAATCATATGCAATTAAGTGTTAATTTCACTGCTATTTGTGATTGAAATAAAATAAAATATAAAATGAAAGTAAACTAGATTTGAACTCGTCACTGAGGATGAGTCGGGTGATCCGCCGCACTTTGACCCACGAGGAAGTGGGCGCGGTGCGGATTGAGCAATATTTAAATGCTGATAATGGCAAAATTAGCTAATTTAGTTTGTTAAAAAAGAATTTGGAACATTTTAAAAGATTTACTCATGCGTACACGCACGTCATGACGCACATGCGCATCTTAATGTCACTGTTGTGTCTTGATATAAGATTATATGTATCAACTTTCATTGACTGCAGATGGCAATATGGTGATGTCACAATGTCCGATCAGTTATTATGATATATAAAATCATATCTACAACTCATGTGCTTTTAGAATGTAATAAAAATTGGGGGTCACCTTTCATCCTAAGGAGCTATAACTGATTTAAAAAAGGCATGATATTAAGCACGTTAAGACGTGCGTACAGGAAATTAAGGTACATCACATTTAACCATGACCTGAAATTTATGCCCACTAAATATCATTCAGAAATCACGACTGGTTAAGGTGATTATGGGGGGTCATTAAACGTTTGAGGAAAGGAAGATGAGGGGGTCATCAAAAACCATTATTTTGACCATGATGACGTCATCAAAATGTAAAAAGAAGTCACATAACGAAAGAGAATTGCCTCAGCTATAACATACTCAAAGTTGGAAGACGATCGACCAAGAATAAGCGAGATACGCTCAAATGCACATTTTTAAAAATGACGTCATCGATAAAATTCAGTTTGTTGAATTCAGATGGCAATATGATGATGTCACAATGTCCGATCGGCCATTATGAGCTAGAAAATCACATTTACAACTCAAAGACTAAAGAGCAGTATGTTTAAAATCAGGCCTGATTTTAGTAAAATTTCACTGTATATCAGCACAAATGCGCACAAAGTTCACTATGTTTGATGTGTGCGTACGGCATTGTTATTGGCCATAAGGTGATTGAAAGGATCGGAAACTTGTAAAAACAATGTGAGGAACCCAAAATGTGACAAAAAAACTTAATTTCTAGCTTCCGTACGTGCTGCGCACGCGTAGTGGTAAATTTCGAAAAATTTTGAAATGCTCGAAATGGCGTGTAACGTGCTCTAATTTAGTCAAAAAGTGATTTCGAGCATTTTGAAATTTTGACGCATGCGTACGCACGCGTTACGAAGCACACGCGTAAAATTAGGGTACATTTAACATTGACCTGAAGTTAATGCTCACTTAATATGATTTCAAAATAGCAAATGGTTAGACTGATATGATCGATAATGTAAAAACGCAAAATTGCGCGTAGCTGACGTCACGCATGACTGGTCACCTTGAAAACCTTACCGCGACTATTCCAGGCAAGTCAAAATGATCGTTGAAGCGACCGTGTGCGTAACTTGTGGCAATTTTGAGATATCGTGCGAACAGAAATGGAAGGAAATGTAGAATAAAAAAAAAAAGATGAAGATCTCTGACAATAACAAGAGGTGATCCACTCGAGAAGCGGATCACCAATAATAATAATAATAATATTTATAATGATAAAATTTATTCGGCAAAGTAAGAGCACAATCTTGCAAGGAGCAAGGAATAGGCACAAGCTCAAACTGCCCTTACTCCATCATCAAAACACACAGTAAAGGCAAAAGAGAAACATAAAAAAGTAAAACTGATTCAATAATAATCAAATGTAATATTCATTCTACATACTACTATATCTGTCTCTTATACACATCTCTAATTGGCTGAAAATAAAATTTTATTTTTATTTGAAATCATCAATATTTGCATTCAGCGGGTTTGCTGTACAAGGTATAAAAAAAGTCTCGCCCAATCATTTAAAGGAATGAAACACTGTAGTGCTAAATTATGTGCACGACCAACTATAGGTTGCTTCCCTGAGATTTTGGAGGGGGATATACGGTAGATATTGGTGGTGCTACCAAGGTGTCAGGGGAAATCCCCACCTTTCCAGGCGGGGGGGGGGGCGGAATGTGCCGAATGTGCCCCAGTTCACCCTTACTGGATCCGCCCCTGCTTCCCCTCCCTTCCTCCCACTGTCAGACAACACCATGATGAGTTCATCTGACAAAAATAATTCACCGATCTAAAATTAATTGATAATCCACCAGAGATTTTATTCTGAAAACATGAGCAAGGCTCTAAGCATACCTCATGGTTGGTTCAGATCCTCTTGGCAAATTTCTGCACCACCATTGTTTGCACTGTGTGTGTTCATTTCAGTAATCAGTGACCAATAAATAAGCAATTGGAGGAGGGTTTTTTTTAGATTCATCGGTTTCTGATCCAGGAATTTGAAATATGGGGCCCAGGGAGAGACCTTTATCTGTCTCTTATACACATCTAGATGTGTATAAGAGACAGCTGTAGGCCATCTTGAGAGCACTTGTAGCTATTTATTGGTGAGAATACCTTGGAACATGTGAATATAGCATTTATCAGTTCAAGTCAAGTGTTTTGTTTTGATCGGTACAGTAGTATGTGGCTCAAGTTCCATCTTGTTTCAAAAATATAGATTAAATCGTTCGATATATGCATAGTAATCTGTTGTTTTTTAAAAATTAAATCAACTCATAGGAGTTTTGTAGAATTGCTTAATTGTAATTTTAACCAAATATCCTGTCTGGTCCATTTAATGTTAGTATCGTAGCACAAAAAGGGAATTTTTGGTTTCCTAACCAAGTAGGCCTAAGGCAAGACTTGTTTTATTCCTTGTTTCACATACTTATTTTTCTAAAGATCATCGGAGGAGGGCAGAATAAAAATAAAATTTTGCTTTGTTACTGTATTTAGCAAATAGTTTTGCCAAAAACATCCTGATGGATTAGAAAATAAAAAATAATATTTTATTGGTGAATGTAAAATGGAATGGTTAAATCCTTCAAATTTATATAATTAGGAAGAAATATACATATTTTATCTTTGGAGATTTCAAGGCATCGGAGGGCGTAATAAAAAAAAATTTTTTTTTTTTCTGAAATTTCCAAACCCCCTGTTGGTTGGTAATGCCACACGAATTTTGCCTTTACAGTATACGAACTATCGGTCTGATAGTGTCGAAATACTGTCTGCCGCCCTCTATTTTCAATGTGTTTACATCTTTTAAGAATGAAAGATGAGAAGGCTCCAAAAAAAGCTTTTTTTTTGACCATGATGACGTCATCAAAATGTAAAAAGAAGTCACATAACGAAAGAGAATTGCCTCAGCTATAACATACTCAAAGTTGGAAGACGATTGACCAAGAATAAGCGAGATACGCTCAAATGCGCATTTTTAAAAATGACGTCATCAATAAAATTCAGTTTGTTGAATTCAGATGGCAATATGATGACATCACAACGTCCGATCGGCCATTATGAGCTAGAAAATCACATTTACAACTATATGTAATAAAAATTGGGGGTCACCTTTCATCATAAAGAGCAGTAAGTTTAATATCAGGCCTGATTTTAGTAAAATTTCACTGTATATCAGCACAAATGCGCACAAAGTTTGATGCGTGCGTACGGCATTGTTATTGGCCATAAGGTGATTGAAAGGAGCGGAAATTTGTAAAAACAATGTCAGGAACCCAAAATGTGACAAAAAAACTTTCTAGCTTCCGTACATGCTGCGCGCACGTATTGGTAAATTTCAAAAAATTTTGAAATGCTCAAAATGGCGTGTAACATGCTCTAATTTAGTCAAAAAGTGATTTTGAGCATTTTGAAATTTTCACGCACGTGTTACGAAGCACACGCGTAAAATTAGGGTACAGTACATTTAACATTGACCTGAAGTTAATGCTCACTTAATACGATTTCAAAATAGCAAATGGTTAGACTGATATGATCGATAATGTAAAAACGCAAAATTCCGCGTAGCTGACGTCACGCATGACTGGTCACCTTGAAAACCTTACCGTGACTATTCCAGGCGAAGCCAAAATGATCGTTGAAGCGACCGTGTGCGTAACTTGTGGCAATTTTGAGATATCGTGCGAACAGAAATGGAAGGAAATGTAGAATAAAAAAAAAAGATGAAGATCTCTGACAATAACAAGGTGATCCACTCGAGAAGCGGATCACCAATAATAATAATAATAATAATAATATTTATAATGATAAAATTTATTCGACAAAGTAAGAGCACAATCTTGCCAGGAGCAAGGAATAGGCACAAGCTCAAACTGCCCTTGCTCCATCATCAAAACACACAGTAAAGGCAAAAAAAAACAACATAAAAAAGTAAAACTGATTCAATAATAATCAAATGTAATATTCATTCTACAGTACTACTATATGATTTAGAAATTGAGAAAACAAATTGCAAGTGAAATGCACAGCGAGGGATTGACATTATGCTTATGGAAAAGTCAGTGGTGACCAATGTGGTGAAAAGTTCGTGGTTACCAATGTGATGAACCCAGTCAATTGTCATATCATTGACAGGGCTCATCCTAAGATCATCGATCAAGCAGCTGATGAAAACACCAGGCATATCCAGCACTGCAGTCCATATGGATCAGACATAGAGGGAAATGAACGATAAACAGAGACGAGAGCACCCACATCCTGAGTCACGTATACAACCCTATTGTTAAGCTACCGCCACCTATTGGTATGTCGTTTTGATTTAAACAATAGAGTTGTCACGTTGAAGATGATGTTCGTGGAATGAACATTGAAACTGTCAGTAAAGGTCAGTTCAAATCAATTGGTTTGTTAAAACAGAAAATTTCTCACATTGTATCTACAAACCAGATAAATATTTTCACCTATATCAAAGTGGGCCTTGAGTTGAGCCTTATTTTAATGAAATTCTCCTAACCATTTTAGTTGAAAAAACTGCCAGCTTTATTATATGTTTAAGGTTCCACTAAATATAATTATGAAAAATAGAACTTAAACTTGCTAAAAAAAAAAAAAAAAAAAAAAAACTGGATGAGTAGAGATGGACTGCATTAATAATTTTTAAGCATTCACGCACAACATGAGAATACAATTTAAATAACGTTGGTCATAACTGACAAGTCATTACCATGATAAAGATACAAAATTGCATTTCTTCCTCATTTATTGCTAGGAAATGCCAACATCATGACATGATTGGCAAATTTTCAAGCAAATTACCATCATAAAATATACAACTAAACAATGCCTTTTGTAATTTTCCAGCTAAAAGTTTAGTGCACTTTGAATTATTTAAAAATTTGCTATTATTTTCTGCAGCGCATAAACAGAGCAATGTCTCTATATGCTCTTTTATCCAGTGTCAAGGAGAGACAAAATAAAGAAAACGCCATTATGTAGTTATTACAGTTGCCTGTCATCCATTATACTATATCAAAGAGCTAATATGTAAAGGAAGAATACAAAAAAAAAATAATAAATCCAAGGCCATGCGAACAATTATACCAGATAAGCAGATAAGATTAAATTGATGAAATATTGAAGGAATTGATTCTATCATAATTTCTTGTTAAGTACAGGGCCATCGGAACCACACCAGCTTGGCTGGACCACTTTTTAAACAAAAATGCACCATGCTCTAGTTTTTGTATTGTATGTACATTCAAATTTCTTGACAGTAATCAAGATTGATTTTGAAAATGATTAGAGGTATAAAATAAAAACAACTAACTATTTTTAAAACTTTTGGGGTTAAAAACTGTCATCACCAGCAGGAAATGGTACACAGGTCAAAAGACCCTGATTTTACTTGCGATAACAATTTAAACCAATAAAGTGAAGGACAATCATTTTTTTAAAAGTATGCATGTGCTATTTCCTGGCAGAGGAACTATTTTTTCAACTATTTTGGAGCTGAGGTTGGTATGGTATAGTCCTCACTAACTTTGAATCCTGTATCTGCCCGTGCATTGGGTTTGGAACAGCTTTGCAAGTTGCGGCTCTACCAACCATGTTCGGTTGAGTTGGTTATGCACTCAAACCCCACTAACTCCATTATCTGTTGATAGGGGTAGCAGGTCTACGGTTTAACAGCCTAATTTATTAAGCCCCCCGATCACTTACAAAATGCTTCCAATAGCTATGAAGTATGTAGCATTGTGGACAGTCGTGGATACACAAATTTGCCTACCGTGGATCTAAAACGTTTGATTGGCGGGCCCAAACCATGAGGCCGTCTAGAGCCTTAGTCCAGTTCTCAGAAAAAAATCAGGATGAATTATTTTATGGTATATATGGCCCACTAGTGTGTTTGGAGAAATAGTGGTTGGCAGCCTAAAAGGTGGAAAGATAACATCATAACACGGACAGGCCTCAATATAAATTCTCTTAACATGCTTGTCAAAGACAGAAAACTGTGGAAACAAATAACTCATGTTAGTGCGCATTCTGCCGTAGGCGGAGATAGCGAATAATGATGATATACGGTCCAAAATTGTAATTTTAGACCATAGCTGTATTAGGGAATAATGGCACTCAAGTTAATGTTGTTTGTTCAGCAAATTGCTGAATTATTTTTAGTCTGACGATCTTTTTAATTTCGAAGTTTGTATATAAAAAAAAATCCTTCTTAATATCCATTTAATAATTAAGATAGCTTATAACATGTATTGTTACTTTTCCCATAATGATGTTTTTGTGTTGTATTGATGTTTTTGTGCTGTATTGATGTTTTTGTGCTGTATTGATGTTTCTTACAGTACTGTACTTTCTTTTAAAAAATCTGTAGAGTACAAAAAACTATTTTTCTGATGTATTTTTAATATACTGTAAAACCTGAGATTGAAGCCCTGGGCTTCTTTCTTTTTGCGAACTTTGAATGGGCTTATTTTCGAAATGGGTTTCATTTTGAGATGGGCTTCTTTTCGAGGCTACTTTGCAAAGTAAAGAGGGGGCTTCTTTTCAAAATGAATGCTGTAAATTTTGTGAATTTGTGCTATAAAACAATAAATAAGGCCACTGTAACATCAATCTGTATCATGAAGTGTATTTAAATGGCATAAAATCAACTAAACTACTGTAAAAAGCTTGTTTTAAATTTATTTTGTTTTCTGAAATTCATGTACAGTGTTTGTACTGTGCTATCTCGAAAAGCCTATGCTATCTGCAAAAGAAGCCCATGAGCTTCTTTTCGAGATGGGCTTCTTTTCAAGGCTAGTTTTGCAAATTAAAGAGGGGAGGCTCCGATTCGAGATGGGCTTCATCTCGAGATTAAGTTCACTGGGCTTCAATTCGAGGTTTTACAGTATATTGGACAAAATAAATGCTGCGGATAGCAGCGCATTCATTCATTCATTGTTGAGGGGTTGGAAGACAGGGGTCCATGCTTGTCCAAAGGTGGGAGAAGGTGTTAATTCTTCATTCATGGAACTTTTTCAATTGTTCTCTCTCTTAAAATATAAGTATATTATGCTTCCATTCAAAATAGAAGAACATTTTTTAAATAATAATAATAATAATAATAATAATAATAATGTTATATTTATATAGCACATATTGCACATTGCATATATGCGCTTTACGCAGAAATTTCAAATGGCAACCGAAAAAAAAAAAAATTATTATTTTGTCATTTATATTGTTACTTCAAATAAAATTTTGTATTGTTTATTTTATATATTGTATAATATTTGTATATCGTATATATTGTATTTATATTTTCCCTAGCATATGCTGTATAGTCAACCAAAAAAAAAACAAAAAACAAATAATAATTTTGTCAATTATATTGTTACTTCAAATAAAATTATGAATTGTTTATTGTATATTGTATTAATTTTGTATATCGTATATATTGTATTTATATTTGCCCTAGCATATGCTGTACATTCAATGACATCCAAACTTGGTAGACTTGGCAAGCATCTAATTAGTCTGTTACATATAGACTACTGAATGAAAGCCAACTAAGAATCTTAAGCCACAGTCTTTAGAAGATTTAACAGAGATAGAATATAGATAAGGACCATGACCTTTGGAAAAATAATGTTGTAGATCTACATATAGTTTTCAACCAGAAAATTATAATTAAATTTTGATTTCAGTCAATCAACCCACCTATGAGGTTTGCATATTATACCAGCAAAATTTAAATAATATTCACCAGTATACAATTACAACCTGTATATTTTATGTGTCTAAGCAACTTTTTAACAATTGATACTTATAAATTATTATTTGAATTTTTTGAGGGGTTGTTTTTTTTTTTTTTTTGATTATTATTTTTTTTTTTTTCTTTTTTGAGGTGGCAATACATATCTTTAATGGATGCATACAACTCCTATATTTGTGACATAGGCCTTTAAAGTGACCAGTGATCAGCCAGACCAAATGAGTTTTCTAATATGGTACTTTTTCCCTTGACCAATTCACAATTTTAGACCTAATTGCCAACATTATGTAACAATTACTGTCACATCTTGATGGTGGTCACATTGCAGTTTTTTGCCGGCAGCAGTAATCGAGCTAATTATTTTCAAATAGTTATCTTATTGAATTTTCAGCTTTCTGAATTGACATGTCATTACAACTACCATGACGATATATATTGTTACCTTGACATTTACATTATTATTGAAATTGGGATTGGATATATGAGGGTGCAATGATTAACTGAGGCCACACAGGTTATCTTTGGCGATAGCTTGAGAAAAAAAAAGCCATATGAGGTGATTTTAAACTACCTGCATGTCACAGTCTTACCAAAAAATTAAAAATAATATATAATAATAAAAGTAGTACGTCATGCCTACGTAAAATGTAAAATTATGTTTATGTTTTAATATCCTTAAGGGTCCAAAGAACAAATTTCATGTAGGCTGTATTGTATACTAACAATAATGAATTTTTTAC
The DNA here is from genome assembly GCF_011630105.1 of Anneissia japonica. NCBI lineage: Eukaryota > Metazoa > Echinodermata > Crinoidea > Comatulida > Comatulidae > Anneissia > Anneissia japonica. The sequence continues at coordinate 628,256 of NW_022742319.1, read as the reverse complement.
TTATCTTTATTACCACTGCTAAGGAGCTTATGCATTCACTGCTGTTGGTGGCAGTATATGGAAAAACTAATGGAATGGATCATTATAAAATTTAGTGGAGTGGTACTGTACATACTCATCAAAGAAAGAGGCGATTAAATTGTGGGGTAAAAATTATTAATGGTAAAAAGTAACGAGGACTATGCAGAAACTATTAATGGATAAACTTAAGTGAAATGGTGCACAGTGGTCTAAACTCTAAGTCTTGTCCAGACTTCAATATTTTATTTGACTAAAACATGCATAAATATGGCTACTGACATCACCTTATCACCAAAGACAAGCCAAACCAGTCACTGGTTACAAAAACAAATTGACTTTTAGTTATTACAAAAACAGTAAAATGAGAGCTATAAAATGGTAAAATAATCATTTAAATCCGACATTTCCTTATGAAGTTACAAGCAATTAAACATAGAGCTGTTTAAAGAACAATACTTGAGAAATCAGTCTTCAAAGTTTATGATTTCATCAGGCATTTCTCAGGCAGACACCGTTGAAAATCGTTAAAAAGTGTTGCTTTAACATTGAAAGTGGGGAAAATAACAGCATAGCATGATGTATACATATAAAAAGGTTAGTTTAGTGCAATAAAATAGATTTCAACAATTTTGACATTCAAGCATGTTTTGGCCATTATCTCTGAAACACGATTTGCGACAAGTGACTGGTTTGGCTTGTCTTTGCCACATATACATAATATACAACAGTGTTTTGTGAAAGAAAATTTGATAATCTCTATAGAGGTAAATTAATTTTTTAGGTAAAAGTTCAAAGAAGTTTTGGTTGTTTTTTTTTTTTTTATATTATTCAGTAGTCAGGTTGAGGTATGCATTCAATGGAGTGACCACTAGTTAATGCCTGTAACATTTTTAGTTATTTTTTTTATATAATTTCAATGCACCTCTGCTAGGCTTCTCGCATACAAATGATTGGGCAATATCACCCAATGGTAACTTTGCTGTCGCTAGCTATCTTGTGAAACTCATATTACAAAATCTCACTACTGACAAGACTCTTATGAATTATTTCATCTGCTTTGGTCAAATAAACTAAAAATGAATCTCAGCTCCTCCTAACCCACAAACTGTCAAAATTGTCAAGCATTTATTGATGAAACAGGCATTGGTAGTTACAGTACCTCACAAATGTAGCATTGTGTTAATGAAATACATGAAACTAGCCCACGAGGGAGCTACAGTGCATCGGTAAGAAAATATTCTTATGAAAGGATCTCAAGAATGTAGATCACAAGTGTGTTGTAAAAGTGGTTTGGTACAGTGGGGGAATGATTTTCCAATCTCGAGGTCAGGGATTCAATCCCTCCCTTGCTATGCATTTCACTTGTGTCCTTGAGCAAGGAACTATATCTGCATTAATTGCTTCTCTCCACCTAGGAGTATAAGTGGGGTACCTGGGTTAGAATGCCAAATACGCTGATTAGCTGCTGCAACGTTATGGAATACCTCCAACCCCCCCTCCATGTTTAATCCAATGACTGTGGAAATAATAATGTGAAGTGCCTAGTGGTCTTAGCATGATGTGCTATATAAGTCTACCATCATTATTATTATTAATATTATTAGTTTTAGTATTGAATGACTGCATTGACTTGTCTATTTATTATATGAGGCTTACCAGCCCAAACCTGCAAACTGTCGCTACTTGTTAAACTGAGTAATTAGCACAAGAATGTGGAAGTAATTTACATTTTAATACAGAGAGAAGCTGTTATACTTTTACTCAAAGCTTTGGCAATAATAAGTCTATTTGACCCATTATTTTAAAGCTTTTAATGTGGAGAATATGAATACAGGTCTGCCTCCAATTAAAGACCACTTTTGGGACTGGGGTTTGCATGGTCTTTAGCTGCTCTGGTCTCTAATTAGAATAATAAAGATAAAAGACATTTGTTAATATGGTCCACAGAAAAGTGGCCTTTAATTGGAGGTGGTCTTAAATTGGAATGGTCTTTAATTAGAAGGATACCCGTATCAAAAAATTTTCATGGTTTTGTCACTGACAAAAAATACATACCCAAGTTGCTTGGCTAGCTTCTGAGCTAATGGTACTTGAAGGTAATCACCGACTAGCCCAACAGCATACCTCATGTAGTCTTCTGAAACAGTTTAATAACAATACCAAACAATTAATTATTTATTTCTATATAAAACCTGTCTCTTATACACATCTAATGGTGCACAGTGGTCTAAACTCTAAGTCCTGTCCAGACTTCAATATTTTATTTGACTAAAACATGCATAAATATGGCTACTGACATCACCTTATCACCAAATTGGCACATCATGACTATTATATGTGGCAAAGACAAGCCAAACCAGGCACTGGTTGCAAAAACAAATTGACTTTTAGTTATTACAAAAACAGTAAAATGAGAGCTATAAAATGGTAAAAGAATCATTTAAATCTGACATTTCCTTATGAAGTTACAAGCACTTAAACATAGAGCTGTTTAAAGAACAATACTTGAGAAATCAGCCTTCAAAGTTTATGATTTCATCAGGCATTTCTCAGGCAGACACCATCACCCAATCGTTAAAAAGTGTTGCTTTAACATTGAAAGTGGGGAAAATAACAGCATAGCATGATGTATACATATAAAAAGGTTAGTTTAGTGCAATAAAAATAAATTTAAACAATTTTGACATTCAAGCATGTTTTGGCCATTATCTCTGAAACACGATTTGCGACAAGTGACTGGTTTGGCTTGTCTTTGCCACATATACATAATATACAACAGTGTTTTGTGAAAGAAAATTTGATAATCTCTATAGAGGTAAATTAATTTTTTAGGTAAAAGTTCAAAGAAGTTTTGGGGACAAGCCAAACCAGTCACTCGTCGCAAAAATCGATTTTGAGTTATTAATACAGTGTTAGAGAGTAAAATAATAGCTATAAAATGATAAAAAAAATCATTCAAATCGGACATATCTTTATGAAGTTACAAGCGTTCAACCACACAGCTGTTTAAAGAACAATATATGAGAAATTAACCGTCAAAGTTTATGATTTCAGGCATTTCTCATGCAGAAACTATCTTTAAATCCTTAAAAAAGTATTGTTTAAACATTGAAAATGGGGAAAATAACAGCATAGAATGATGTATAGATATATAAAGGTTAGTTAAGTGCAATAAAATAAATTTTTAAAAATTTGACATTCCAGCATATTTTGGCCATTTTCTCTGAAACACGATTTGCGACGAGTGACTGGTTTGGCTTGTCTTTGCCACAATTAAAGACCACTTTTGGGACTGGGGATTCCATGGTCTTTTGCTGCTCTGGTCTTAAATTAGAATAATAATGATAATAGACATTTGTTAATTTGGGACCACAGAAAAGTGGTCTTTAATTGGAATGGTCTTTGATTAGAAGGAGACCTGTTTTAAAAAGTTTTCATGGTTTTGTCACTGACAAAAAATACATACCCAAGTTGCTTGGCTAGCTTCTGAGCTAATGGTACTTGAAGGTAATCACCGACTAGCCCAACAGCATACCTCATGTAGTCTTCTGAAACAGTTTAATAACAATACCAAACAATTAATTATTTATTTCTATATAAAACTATTCATTACAATGGCAGTCAATTAAGTCAAAATAAATAAGTCAGACAATTGGAACAATTTGAACATTTATTAAGTTCTTTTATGAAGCCTAGTGAGAGAATTGCGTTTTTATACAGATACAACCATTTAATTAATATGTATAAAATATAAAACACTGTACAGGGCACCCCCCCCCCTCACAACCCACCCTGTAGCGTGTGAAAAACATTTGATCGATGAATTTCAAGAGTCTGGTTGATCGCACTTGCAGTATACTCACATGCACTTATATTTTTTTTATGTTGTTACCAAATTAGTGTAGCGCCCTCTCTGTTATTGCACACAATCAAGGTATGGATAAATTCAAGGTGGTTATTGTTTTCAAAAAGATAGGAGACAACAATAATATGATTGTCAATGAATGGATACAAGACATAAAATTAATGGCTAAGAAATGTCCTCAAGAAGAAGTAAATAAAAATGGTTAAAAACAAGACGGAGATAGATCTGACCATGTTACAGGAAGACCTCAAAAGAGAAAGGCCATTGGCATATCTACGGGTGGGGGAGGGGGGGGGGAGCGCACTTCCCAAAGCGGGGGGGCGCCCCCCTCCCCAAAAATTACTCCACCCCCAGTCGCGCCCCCCCCCCAAAAAAAATCACGGTCAAGTAGTTAAAAATCACCTTATTTTGCGAATTAGCGCCCTTCTACTGATCATCGAGCCCCCCCACCTCACCTCCGCGCCCCCATCAGGCCCCTCCATTTCAAGACTTCTAGATACACCACTGAGAAAGGCTGATTGTGCATATTAAGACCAAGCATTCTTAACATCATGCATTCTTCAACCAACCAATGGAGAAAAGAATGGTCTAAATCCACTTCAAGGCTCTGGCAATTCAATCCAAGCTCCTTTAAATAATCCTATAGGCTAGGAACTCCCTCGTCAAGCATGGGTCCGCCTCAATAGCTTTAGGACTGTTTGGTGGCGACATGGATCAGTTCTCCTAAGAAAAGGTGCTTCGCCATCAGATGCTTGAAGTTACGGACAACCTAAAACTTGACCACACCATCAACGACTGCGAAGTCTTCAAATCCCCCCCCCCACCAACAAGAAGAAGAACTTGTGGAATTGGATAGCAACACTAGCAGCTGGCTTACAGCAACGGATATCCCAGTGTTGTGTGTTAACAACCATGGCATTGTACTACTCAATCACTACCTTTTGAAGCTCCATTTCCCTTGCTACTCCTAACGAAGGTCGCTGATTGTGCACCACCTGTCACATGGATACTCTTCTCCTCCAGCTTTGTGGCTACTTGTTCAACTTTCGCTTTCAGCCATGTAATGGTCTTGTCTTCGCTGTATCGGTAGGCTGTGAACTCGACACTTCCTAAAGGTGGCAGAAAACAAAATATTCTAAATAGGATAAAATTATAAGTATTGTATATAAAGTTCTAAAATTAATTCTAAATAAACTAATTAAAGATGGAGTGTGTATAAGTTTAAGTAAGGGTCAAAAAGTTTTGTATATTTTTTTTATTAAATACAAATTGTGAACAGACAGTGATGTTAATGCTCTACTTATGTTAAGGGAGAATCTTAAGTTTAATTTTAGTATTCCTCATGCTCTGTTTGCAACTAAAAATGTATACTGTATTATAATTGACATGTTCTGCATGTTATTGTAGTTGCCATAAAATAGGTCATAGTGAAATCTGGGCTTATTTTTTAAACAGAAAAATGAAGGATGAGGGGTAGGGGAGGATGACTTACCTTTACAGTCTGATACTTGGCTAATGTCACACTTTTCACAACATTTTAAAAGTCTAGTGCATTGTGGGAACTGTTTGTCATCAACTAATTGGTCTAGAGTCATGTACATGCCATTCTGAAAAAAAAAATATGTTTTACAATAAACATCTGTTTTTGGATTATAATGTTTATGTGTGTTATAATACTGTCTTATGAACATTTGCATGTATTTTCAGATGATGATGATTACGATTTAATGTAATGACGATTACAAAGATGATGGTAAAGTTTAAAATGTTTATTGAGAAATATTGATGGTATATTAATGAAGATAATGTTGACATTATTTGCAATAATTGTCCTACCTCTGCTGCCTTTATCAGGTATGGAAGCAACAAGAACAATGGATCCACTGATGTTGTTATTCGCAGACTTCCATCTGAATTAAACAATAATTGAAAATAAATTATTGTATTCAATATAATGTAATTTGATGCTATGGCTAATTAAAAAAATTATGCCAAAAATTAAATCATACAAGGTTCATACACCTTGGGTCACAAAGAGTAGAGAGGTGCTTTAAATTGGTGATTATGATGCTTGCCTTCTAACCCTAGGGCTATAGGCTTTTAAATCTTGTTAACACACCAAGTTTTTCCCTTCACACCCAAACCAACTCTATTCCCTATAGCCCTACTATGCCTTATACGGATAGTTTATGTAAAAGCATATTGTTGTTTATCTTGTGAAAGTGATTGCCACTTATTAAGTAGTACTGTGATATAATAATAATAATAATAATGTCATTTTGTTAGGCGCACGTATCCATCCCTAGTAGGGGTGCTCGCGGCGCCGTTTTCCACCTGCCGAGATATATCTGCCATTTGGTAATCTGTGGCCTATGTGCCTAAATTAATAAAATTATAAATAAATAAGACATTTATATAACCTTTCCACAAAATTGACAGACCCACAATGTAAATTTCAAAAAACCAAAAAATTTAAAGGTCATGATCAGTTGAATGTAAAATATTGCCATTAACTTTTCTATACCTAAATCCATTTTCCAATGACTTCAAAATTTTAAAATAACACTAAACTTTTCAAAACCCATACAGTAATGCTCACAAAAACTGCCCTTTTGGACGTGTCCTGAAAACGTCTAATTTGCGTCCATTCAGTGGGCGTCCTATGCAATTGAGGTTTTCAACGACATTGCTAATTTGACTCAGAGCCATACTTTTCGTAGAATAAACAATTAATAAACAATCCAGTAGTCGCTGATTATATGTGTCCTAGAACAGCGTTCTAAAATATACATTAACATAGAATCAAAATTTAATTTCATTCCAGATAGTTACAAGAAATTAAATAAAGAAATATAAATTTAAAAAAAAAAGATTATAAAAATATATTTAAAATGATGATTGGTTGCTTTGATAAGTTATGCCCATATACTGTATGGTGATGATGTGATGTCACTATGACCATATTTAGGCATGGATGATGTCACATGCTTTTGTTGAATAAAATTTGATAGTCTGGACAGGTCTTTTAATTATTACCTCTTTGAACTGTGTCTCCAATAAACCATGATCTGTACTTCTCCTTCAATGCTAACAATTCATAGATCTTGTATCCGTCATTGCCAACCAGAAACAATGCACACTTATCTAAAAGGAGACAAAAAAACAAAACATTGCATGTTACAGCAACTTTAATTAGATTTAATGTCAAATCACAATTAAATAATCAACAAACCGGTACAACACAAGCAAAAGTGATGGTAGGTCCCGAAAATGAGGGGTAGTGGAGTTTTGAGTGTGGCAAAATTAATCATTTCCACAACACTAACAAAATTCTCACAGGTATGTAGTTATTGTGGGCGGGGCCACCCAGCCTTGAAGTTTTCCACCCAGTCTAAAGCTCATTTCATGGCCCTCCACCCACCCTTTTTACCCAATTTTCTGGGTTTAAACAAAATGTCTGCCACCCCACTTACCAGTTTTTGGATGTCGCAGTTTGATAAACACAGGTCGTTCCCCTTCACCTGACCCTGTTACCTCACATTCTGAAAAAGTACATTTTAGAAAAAGCAGGTTTAACAACAATTTTGTTTGATCAGTTGAAATCAAGATGGAATAAGTAAATACTTTACAAAATTAATAACAATAATTATGGTATTAAAGCAGCTTACCTACCTACTCCTCCTAGCTAACCTTTACCATGAAGGTGCATTGCAAAAGTAGGCATACAAATAAGTTGGAGGGCCAAAGTAAACTTTTAATTTAACACTAAGGGCTGCACCTGAACTTTAACTCTGCTATTATAGCACTTTACATGTACGCTCAGTTTTAATAATAATTTCCACAGATAGTGTCATTTTGGTTGTGGTTCATTTCGAGTCATTACTATTTTAGTTGCAGTAATATAGAGCGCCAATTTATCATAAATACAACTCTAAAAAAAAACACAGTACAAGAAATAGATATCAACATTATCCTGACACCCTTGAAACTACCTGTATATTACAAAATCTGGAATAGCATCGCCGAATAATGTTGCTTTAAAAACAAAGATTCCAATGACACCTTAGAAATGAGAGGGATTTTTGTAAACATGATCACCACAAGACTGAGTAAAATGGCCTTACATCACAGTACAGTAGGCCTACGATCGCCAAGGGATGATGCTTTAAGAAAATATTTCCACGACACCTCAGAAATAAATGACCTTTTTTAAACACAATCATCTAAGTCTAAGTAAACTGGCCTGTTAATATCACAGTACGATCACCGAATGATGTTAAAAAGATTCCGATGACGCCTCAATGCGAGTGGTTTTTGTACAACATGATCACCACGCACAAGGGTAACTGAGTAAACTGACCTGTTAGGCGAGATTTTTTTCATACCTTGTTTCACGAACTTATTTAATTTAAAGATTGTCAGAGGAGGGCGGAAGAAAAATAGAAATAAAATTTAGTTTTCAGTATGATAGCTGAATGATGTGGTTTTTAAAAAAATGTTATGCCTCAGTTGAGATTTTTGTAAACATGATTGCAAGGATGAGTAAATGACCACTATGATGTTGCTTTCAAAAAGATTCAACAACATGACAACATGTAATATCTAAATATTAAAAATAATATTGCATTGTTGCTAACATCGAACACAAAATCAGCCAAAAAAATAGGTCCAATAAATACCAAAAGATAAGCCTCAAAAACTGCTGATTTTTTTAGTGATTTCGCCTAACCGTGGCCTGGGCTTATGCTGCTAGCTATACAGTAAGCTTGTCTGCCTAAAGAGAGGCTTACCTACTCCTAACAAGAAAGCTGTGTAGGCCGAATTACAGTCAAACCGTACCCATGCCAACCCGTACCCACAAACCGTACCCAAATTTTGGGCAAACCCGTACCCAGAATTTTAGTCAACCCGTACCCATCTTTGATCAAACCGTACCCATCGTTGGTCAAACAGTACCCAAGTTTGATGAACAATATTATTTACTATATAGAACATTACGCAAATTTTATTGTCTATTTAGATATTAATCATATCATGTATTATGAACGCCTAACTTACCGATTAGAAGATGTATTCTAATATCTTTGATAGGATGCATTCAATCAAGAAATTTATGATCGTCGAAGAAGCCGAACACGCAAGTTGGGGGCGCTACATATTATGGCTCCATTGGTGGTGTCGTTATTTGTTTTCACGTATAATTTTCACGTAAGAAATTATAATTTTAGATTATTATTGTTAGGCCTACGTATAGTTAAGAAGTTATAATTTTAGATTATTATTGTTAGGCCTACATATAGTTAAGAAGTTATAATTTTAGATTATTATTGTTAGGCCTACGTGTTAATTAATAAATTATAATTTTAGATTGTTAGGCCTACGTATAGTTAAGAAGTTATAATTTTAGATTATTATTGTAAGGCCTACGTATAATTAATAAATTATAATTTTTGATTGTTAGGCCTACGTATAGTTAAGAAGTTATAATTTTAGATTATTATTGTTAGGCCTACGTATAATTAATAAATTATAATTTTAGATTGTTAGGCCTACGTATAGTTAAGAAGTTATAATTTTAGATTATTATTGTTAGGCCTACATATA